>NC_053120.1:8953938-9259763 GCF_010015445.1 Perca fluviatilis
GTCCGCGAGTCTCATTGATAGAGCCGCGGTGAGATGAGTCCATCAATGAGAGCTAGCTAGCCTCCTCCTAACTCTGACATTCACAAAAATACATTCAATTGAAATCCGAAATCGGACAAGTGTTAGCTAAGCTTTGTAAGACCTTGAGGAACCTGTAATATTCATGCCGTGACAAAATTCAAACTGTAAATATACTTTAGTTATGCGAAAGTGAGCAAGCTGCGATATTTCCCCATTGTAATGAATGGGACATATAGCAAGCAGCTGCTCGTCCTACAAAGACGCCTTGCGTTCATAAAAATGCCTTAAAATCAAATCGGACACAACGGTTAGCTTTATAAGACATTGGGGAATGATGTTGTATAAGTGGCGTGACGAAATTCAAACTGTAAATATAATTTAGTTATGGCAAAAGTGTAGCTAGCTAGCTGCGGTATTTCCCCATTGTAATGAATGGGACATATAGCAAGCAGCTGCTCGTCCTACAAAGACGCCTCGTGTCCGTAAAAATGCCTTAAAATCAAATCGGACACAACGGTTAGCTTTATAAGACATTGGGGAATGATGTTATATAAGTGGCGTGACAAAATTCAAACCGTAAATATATTAGAGTTATGCCGGCAGCTGGCCGCGGAGCCCCGTAGTGCAGCATCCACAAAGGGTGACTTTGCGCTGGGTATGGAGCCCAGCAGGCTGCCGCTTTCTCGTCAGGCTGTGTGGAGCTCCTAAAGTCCGACACGTCTTACCAAATTTGCAATTAGCCATACATTTTTGTAAAACGGCCCATATTTCAGCTTTATATAGTTGATTTCTCGCTTAAAAAAGTCACAGAAGTGAATTTGGTAATGAAACATTGCAGTGTCTGGAATATGAGATTCTGTCGCTTCTCTAATGTATGTGTATTGGGGATTCGCTCAACCAATCAGCGTGCGTCTCTAATGTCTGCGTATGGCAAGTCGCTCAACCAATCAGCGCGCAGCTCATCTAAATATTCATGACCATTCCATATTTGGAAGAAAAGCTCTTGTTACAAATAGGGCCAAAACACAGGGATGCATAAGGGCCAGTAAAATATCAACCAGGCCATTTTCAGCCCAACCAATGTTACATACCCCATTAGGAGACCATAAGGAACAGTGTGAAATACCCTATATAATCATTCTATCACCCCTTTAAGAATTCAGTCCTTATTGGTGCCACCTGTGGTTACTTGGTTGTAATGGCAAGTGTATGATAATAAGGGTCCCAGAGCTCTGTATGAAGTAACACGCGGGATAGCAAACGCACTGAATTAATAAATAATGATCCATCTTTGGGTTACTGCATGTAGACGTAAAAGAGATAGAAAGCACAGGGACAATTTGGAAGCAAACTAAAGTGGTAGGTGAAGCGTGCGAATGGTATAACAAGCTCTTACAAGTTACATACAACAAGACACTGCAGGCCTCGGGGCTATTTTCAACTCCAGTACAGACCCAGTCAATGCACTACAGTGAAGCCTGTCATGAGTTCTCTGTGTTGGCCTGTGTGTCTCACTGAGGGGCCTTTGTTGCATGTGCCATGAGGTAGCCTCAGTGCGGCAGTCTTGAAGAGAGCTCTGAGCTCCAGGCTCACTAGATTCCCTCCCTGTTCTGAAGGCCTGACAGTCCTATTAGGAGTGAATGAGGAGGAATTTGCCTTACCTTGGCAAAAGATCTCTCATAACCCCTGACAGCTATGGCAGCTCGTCATGGCAGCTTGCTGATGAGAACTCTGCAATCCACCCCTCCACCACCTCCGCCACCGCCTCCACTGCCATCACCAGCCCTCCGCTCCTCCTCTTCAGTCCTTCATGTGGAGCACTCCCAGAATGTCTTCTTTTTTTTTTATTATGAGAACAACAAAATGGAAATATAGAATACAAGTACCTCTTTCTTGCGAGAGGAACGAGAGAACTGGATCCACCAAGGCAAAGCAAAGAGCAGCTTGAGTGACAGGAAGAAGTTGGAAAGCACACAAGGCAATTTAGAAATTTATATTCAATCTCCCCCCTTGTGGAAACCCAAACTACACTCCTGACTTCTCATTTTTCTGGCTGACACGCCATGTAGAATTGATCAATATATTCGTGTCACCTCCAGCCGAGAGGAGAGGCGAGATGGAACGACAGGTAACTCCATGCACAACAATCAGTGAAGCTTGCAGACAGTTATAGTTTACTAGTTTTATTTTCAAGTGTTGCACTTTACTAGATTGAAAGGCTTTGTAAATAAATCTCAGCCTCATACGGTGCAGTGTATATTTAGAAGCTTAAAGGAAGTTAATACAGTCATCAGTGCCAAGCCCACAGGAAGACACTGTAATAAGAGTTCTGTCAATGTTACAAACAAAAACACCCCATGTTGCTTTTAGCATACAGGACACTTCCATGACAGCATCTTGTTGCTGACTACACCCCCCTCCCCCCCCCCCCACCAAGCAACAACATGTTTGCCGCCAATGACGCATGTGCAGCCTTATCCAAGAAGTTACACTTTCAAGATCACAGATCCAATGAATCACCAGCAAGTGGAGTTCGCAGAGTATCGGTGGTGACCATCTGGCAGTGATGAGCGAGTGCCCCCTTTCCCCTCCTCAGCCTGTCGACTGGGACCAGTGGAGGCAGGAATCAGTCAGATGAAACTGATGCGGACATCAGGTGGAGGATCCACTTACAGCTCGTCTCGCCTGAGCTCCCTTTGACTGCTGGTGCACTCCGATACGCTGTCCTGCCTCTGTAAGACAGTTCTATTTCTCCAACCTCCTAAAGTTGTTCAGCAGTGACTAAACACTCCCATATGACCTTATCAATTGTTTTATTATTTCAGCCATGGATGGCGTGGTGGTAGAACAGGTGGCAGAAACACATCTTCAGCTTGGAGATTCAGTGAGAAATCACGCCCGCCCCATGGGGGTTTGGTGCGCGGTGATTATGCAAAACCTTTAGACATCTCTGACTCAAAAGAAAGTGAACAAAGAAGGCTTTGATCATGCTGCTGAGGTTACCTTGATGTCAAGGTGATTCTTTGTATCCATATTCTTCTTTTGTTCTTTATCATTCAAGGCTTGTCAGCACCACTTTTACTGAATGAGTTATCACAGTGTGCTGAGATGACAAAAACATACAGTAGTAGGGGTGTCGTGAGATTTATTTTAAATCGAAAATCGATCGAAATGAGCTTTCGATTTCGACTATCGAAATGAAGAGCAAGATCGGCGATTCCCCCAGTATTGTTTTCTCTCTCCACTACTTGCTCACGTCTGAAGAAAATAAGACAAGATAGATGGCCAATCACAGCACAATAATACCAGCTAATCACAGCGCATAAAGGTGGCACACAAGCGGGTGGGGAAAAAAATAACGCCTGAGCAACGAGAAAAATGTAAACACACTACAGAGTATAAGAGAATATTATCAGCTGGTATATCAAACTTTTGCCAAATCATGTCGGAAGTAAACATATAAGCGTTGCAGTCTATTTTTCTTCTAACTATAATGTCCATTTCGTTTAACACTGCCGTTATAGCACCTTCAACAGAAAGTTTCACACCAGCTGCAGCCATCTTGGTTGTTTTCAAAAATGCTTTAACAGCGCTCCTCTTTAAGGTCTTTGCCTCAAACACGCCCCATATTAGATAAACGGTTGTGATTGGCCCGGCATGTCTCACACTGGAAACACACCGCCCACGTAAGTGTTGCGTAGCGTAAATAAGTGCCTGATCGTGTGCCTGGCCTTTCACACTGGACGCGTTCTTCTACACGCTGGTCACAAAGCGATCCTTCTCTCTCTCTCTCTCTGTGCGTGTGTGTCACTCTCTCTGTCCGTCCGTCGGTCTCTCTCTCCTGATTGCGTGTCTCGCTGTGAGAAGTCAAGACAGCCAAAATCACCGTAAACCTGGCAGTTTTATTTAGATTCAGATTCAGATTCACTTTATTAGCCATTTGCAGTGTAACCCACATTGGAAAAAATGTGCAAGTAGCTCAAAGTGCAAGGTCAATACATAAGAGGACACAACATAAAAACAGACAAATAAAGCCACATAAAACCTCAATATTAAAATGCTGTTCAATAAAAATCCATAGATACATTTAAAGTGCCTAGTTTAAGGTGCTTTGTTTAAAGTAATCACAGCTTGTGGAAAGAAACTGTTTAAATGGTGATCAGTAGAACATTTGCCAGAACGATACCTTCTCCCTGAGGGAAGCATCTCAAAGAAAGCCCCTGCTGGATGGCCTCAGGCATCATTAGCCAGTTGCAAAGCTCAATTCTAGAGTCTAGCTTTATATCTGAACTCCAGGAGCGGTAAAATGCAGCTAAATGCGTTTATTTTGGTAAAATATCTGTCACTGTGGTATCACTGTAGTCTTCCTGTATGTGATTACCTGCCTGGCTTGACACATAAGCTCGCGTATCGTGTAAAAAATAGAGGAGACACCGAAACTATCGCTGCAGCGTGGGGGCATGCGCGGACGCTACACTACCTGGTGTGGCCGGACAGATTGGATAACATGTTCGCCGAAATAAAAATAGCTGCGCTACGCTGCTACATTTACGCCTGCGGTGTGTTCCCTGTGTCAGGCCGCTGGAAATCTGTCCAAAACGGAGAGGGACCAGGCGTATCTGCCAGAGCAAATAAAATATGAGCTTGCAGATTGGTGTTGTTTCCAGGCAACTACATTTTACTAGTAAGTCACATATTTAAAGTAGTTATCTTGAAGACTTTCAGATTTGACAAAATATATGATGAGGCAGGGATGTTGCAATATCACGATCTTTATTTCATGAAGGAGACCTGAGTTAGTTCTGCAATTGACTTGGTTCCCAGAGTGCACACAATACATGATATTTTAAACAGTGCAGATCGGTTAATCACACAATCTTTACCAACACTTCCTCCCGAAGTTTCCCCTCCCAATAGTAGTGATGACATTCCTTCTTTTATGTTCACATTTGACCGGTCAAGTCATGTCAAGTTCATTTGTAAAGCCCAATAACACAAATAGAGTAACAATGGGCTTCACAGGCAAAGAAAATATATGCAAAGGAAAATGGAAGAAATTTCCACATAGGAAATTACCCCACATGTTCAGGTAAGCAAAAGAAGCCATAGTGTGATTACAAAATATTGAAAGTTGAATTCATAAATAAAGTCTAACAATACGTTTATCATTAGTACAAACAAAATGTATGAAAGTATTCCAGATACTGTAAGTGCAATTTCAATTATTAACAGCCAAACAATTCAAAACCCAGCATATTGCACACACAACCACACATTTGTTAGATGAAATACATAAATGCACATGCAAAGACACACGGTTTTCTTGTGCAAACTACAATATTTCAACTTTTATGCACATCTACGACCTTCTGACACACACTTACACACACCTCGCTAAACATGCATTCCCACCCAAATGCATGTATGCACACACAGCCATCTACACACAAGAAAGACTGCAAGACCAGTACAACTTGCTGCAAATGCAAATGTTAACTGACATTCATGTGCAGTATGACTAGATCACCATCAATCTGTGAAGTAGTGCACCTCCAGGAGAAAACAGGCAAGCAAACATGAGGCTTTTTGTATGTTTCCCACATTTTAATACAAAACCAACATCTCACAGGAAACATTGCACGTGACCACTTTGCTTTAATTTATAATACACAGGTCAATTTTGAAATTTATAATTAAAGTCAAAAAGATAAACTAAATATCTGGGAACTGCATACTTGATAAAAAGAGATTATCAAAATACACCTAATATGATCATGGCAGATATATAGTATTTATGTCAGTTTTGTCATGAATAATATAAATGCACTTAATGAGTTGCGTATGGACATGCTGAGCAATCAGATTCCACTGCAGCATGATTTAGATTTTAATGTAATTACACTGCAATAGAATCTCAGGGTTATTCCTATTAGCTGTGTCTGTGTCTCTTATACATCCACATTACTGAACACTATGAATCGCCAATCTGACTAATAATTCATTAATCGAAACAGAAATTTGAATTTAGATATATATTTCAACCGATGAGAGGTGGTATTATTATTCATCCCGAATGGTTTCATGTATCTTTTTTTTTTTTTTTTATTTCTTTATTTATAAGGGACAGTGCACATTAATGAACATGAGTACAATGTCCAACATGTAAATGTGCCAGATTTAGCCGTACTGGCTAATTTTCATCTGCAGTCCCCAGTCTGGGGTTATGTACCCTTGATCACGGGACAGCTGTCATAACTGGAGATGTAACCTGCAACCATTTGACCATTGACTGAAATGGAAACCCTCTTTTCTGCCAGGTAAAGTTAACATCTGTGTCCGGTCTCAGTGACAGACAGCACGTGAAGATAAATTAATCAGACGTCCATGTCCATTCCTTTCATCTGCAGTAATTGATGCCTGCTGCAAATAAGTGAAAGGTTAGGGGAAACCCACTGCTGTTAAAAAGTCAGCATCAAATATTAATGAAGAGGAGCCTGGGATGATTCAGCCTGTGTATTATTAATGACGACATTGGTAGAGTCCAACTGAGTGAAGGACACGGTCTGTGGACAGAGCCGAGTGTAGAAGCCTCAGGCTAAATTACTGACATTTTAGGAATTCATATATTCCTTTAATTTGGCATGGGAAAGTCCAATTAGTGTTTGCACTTAATGTTTTCTGAGAATATATATAATATATAAAGAAGAGAATGAATCCATGAGTTTGTACTGATAAAGCCTGGAGCTGATCCACAGAGCATGAATTCAAGGAAACAGGTGGCAGCAAGAGAATCTGGGGGGATTTAATGTTGTATTTTCTGGTTTATTTTGTTTTTTAGAACTAATACCACCAATATTAGACAAAACTCATGTGATTATGAAAACAATGTGCAGCTCAGAAAGAACTGCTATTATCTGGGTAACATCAAATATCACAGATTACAGGAATATAAATGAAGCTTTAAGGATTTATCATTGCAGACCATGTCTCCCCAACTCTGTCAAGACTACTTTGTTTGTTCAAACTTTCAAAACTTTTTACTTTTAAGACTGTTTACTTGATGATCAACTTCTTGCGGTTTTGCAAATACTAACTGTCCTCTCTAAATAGCAATGCCAGAAGTTGGGTGTTGTTATAACCCCACAAAGCCAAGACTTTTAACCACGACCATGATCTTCCCCAACCTATTCAGACCTTAGCCGTAAGGGTGAAAAGTCAGGGTTATTTGCAAGGCACCGAAAAGTCCACATTACAACAGAATGCTGGTATTGGACAGTTAAAACCCAATATTATGTTCAGTAAATATGTAAATATGTAATGATGTTTTTGAATTTAAATGTTTCCATAGTAATTTTCCCTAAATGTGACTCATCCATGTGGTTGTGTAAGTTAATGGATTGTTGTTTGCCTAGTCTATATCTTCGATGTTCCACTTCCGGGATTGCTCTGTTGCCAGCGGAAATTCTGACGGATTTCACTCTTTTCGGCCGGATGTCCGGTACCGTTAGCTTTGTTTTGTAATTTTATGCACCGGTGGATTTATAAGGAATATTGTTAACTGATCCTCAGATCTCTTTAGGATAAATCGAGACAGCTAGCTAGACTATCTGTCCAATCTGAACATACACATGTTCCACCAAAATAAGTTCTTTTCCAAGGCTATTTTGCAGCGGCACCGTGGCTCTGCACGGTGCTTAGCGCCACCCATGAAGATTGTTATTGGTTTAAAGAAATGCCAATAAACCACAGGATGTTTTTCTCCCATCGCAGAATGCTGTGTGGACTAGCCAGACTCTCCTCCGCAGCGCTGTGGTGGAAGGTCTGGCAAAGCGAGATTATCTCTAACCTAGCTACACTGTTATTGTTGTAACTGAACTACTAAAGTGCACGTTATTCTTCTGGTGATTTTGGCAGTTGACAAACTTCAGGAGCATTAACATCTGGCCTGGAGTAGAGTGGGCCCTGACTGCACGCAGCCTAGTAAAAGCAAGAAGGATGTGTTCCTATCCATGATGATTAATGGAGACAAATATGTGGTTTTATTTAATGGTATGATTTGAAATTATATATAATTCCATCAAATTTTCATCCCGATGAGACACTGTCTGAGCCTGCATGAACTTCGGTGCCAGCATAAAAGTGGGTCCTAGGCGACGATGATCCACAACCCAAACCTCAAGGGGATTCTTACATTGGCGTAGAAGCAGTACAAGTAGATTGTGTCATGAGATTATCACTAACAACACTGTAAGCCTCTACCTGTGTATGCTGTGTTTTCCAAAGTATGCCCGACAGTAATGGTACGACATGGGTGATGTTCATTCAGCTGCAAATGACCAGATTGAAATATGAAACAAAAAAAATCACTTCTACTGTGATCGTGTGTAAAAAAAAACAGGAAGACAGGAAGTTATGGGTCTAATGGGAAATACAAACCATTTGACAATGAAAGTATTGAGGTCTACTGATAGATTGTGCAAGTGATATACTAAATATGAAGGTAGTAAATAGATGTTTATATATGGAAACTCTGCATTTGGATAAGTACACAGAAGGACACAAATATTGGCTACTATTTCCATCTAAACCATCCTAATCCATCTGCTCACTGTTAATGTAATTAATTTTACAACTCAATGACAGATCTATTGAGGTATGTCTGTTTTAAACCATTTCAATGACCTGCCTAACAACTATTTGGAATTCCTCACAGATCTTAGGAAACAACACCAATTTAGGTTTATTTCTTTGTCAATATTTCCTACCCAAAAACTAAATAAGCAAATGCCCCTAAAGCCAAGATTCTCAGGTGTAAACTCATTGAAAAAATGTATTTGTTGTTGTCATTCTTTCACGCTTACATTAAACATCCCCTGCTTTATAATCCAAGGTATGTGCTGTGTTCAACAAATTAAAACGAATTAAATACACCTGCATATTTGGCATATATTGAAGACTTTGTATATAATACACCTGCTATCTCAGACCAGGAAGTTTAGGAAGAATCTTAATTTGTCTTGACCTGCCAATAAGATGAATGAATTTATTTAATTACTGCATTATACAGTACGTTCTGCTTTTTAGACATGCTAGTGGCGATGGCAATGGTTGGTCCACCACTGTGGTACAGACTGAAATAGCTCAACAACAATTGGATGGTTTGCCATGAGATTTTACATTCATGCCCCCCTCAGGATAAAGCCTAATGATGTTGGTGATCCACTTGATTTTGCTTTAGGTCAAGTTTTCATTTATCCTGTGAAATATCTCCACATCTACTGGATGGATTGGCACACAATTTGGTAAAGACTTTCATAGTCCTTAGAGGATATGTATTCAGACAAGTATTTGAGGGATTTCTATGAAATCTCCATGTCCCTCTCTGGATGTATTGTAATAATTCTGGCAATCCCTTTACTTTTCATCTGGCATCCTTCCATCGGCCAATATTTTGGCTTATGACCAACTATCTAATGGCATCATCAGCTGTTTTAACATCACTTTCTGTTTTGCGGTAATTATCAAATGTTTATATGCTAATATGCTAAACTAAGACGGTGAACATAGGTAACATTAGACCTGCCAGGCATTATGACACAAGCATGGCTGTGGATATTTAAATTTACCTGAAAATACCATACTATTATGTTGGTCAAGTATGACTCTAGAGTAAAAGCTACCCCAAAAGATTACACTTCAGTGTTTTATGTATTTATTGGAGTAGGCATGCTCTGCTTCTACTAACTCTAATGATGTTTGCACTCCTATTCATTCTGGCGGCCTGCCACAATTCAGCTGACTTTCATTCATCAAAGGGCCGTCTGCACAGGCTGCACAAACTGAGCAATAGGTCCTTTTTGTGACCCAAATACTATTATTATTATTATAACACCAGGTACCCTTCCCACATTTTATTATACTACAACTGACTGGCAATGTTTCTTTGAGATGATTTTATTATGAGGAGGAATTGCTGTGTTGCTGTGTAACAGAAGAGCATGTAGGCTCCTGAAAACACACCGCTAGATTCTTGTAAAATGATCTTATAGAAAGTCTAGTCTATTCGGTTGTGTGCATGCTTTACATCAACAAAATCTGAACATGTAAATGTGGAATGTATTGATGTCCATCCTGTTTGCTAATGATGATGATAAAAAACATTTTAATATGAAGTGACGATGTATAAGGGTAAAAGCTATTTGTCATCGCCTTTGACTTCTATCCCTGATCAATGTTTTCAATTTGTGCGTCAATAAAAGCGAACAAGCTTAATGCGAGGGCTCAACAAGATCTTAAAGGGGTCACATTAAAAATGCAAAGCGTGGTAGATATCTCAAGTGCACTGACTGGAAGTTGTCCAAATATAATATTGTACCCCTGCAGCAATTATAGGGATCACTGGAAGGGTGGCGAGTGCGAGGAAATGAACTCAGGATCAATCTCAGCACTTATCAGGATATAAGTGAGTCGGCCGAGGTTCAAGGAGACTTTAGGAATCTGTTTGGCACCTGACGCAGTGCAGCTCTGGCTGGGAGAGGACAACTGGCAATCTCACTCGACTTGTCAGCCCATTTAATTATGCTGTGTCTTTACTTATATGTACCTCAAATGTAAATTTTGAACTTACAGCACTTCATCAACAAACGTTCACAGATTCATCATTCCTCACCGATTTCCCTTTTTTGTAAAGTCTCTAAGAGCCATTTTAATCATCTTTCTCTTATGTATTTTGTAGCAGAGACAAGTATTCAGGTACTATGATACAATCTGTTTTCAAAGTCAACGGGTGATGAATATCTTCTATTTAATTCTACTGGCACTCTAAGCAGCTCATATTCCCAGCACTGGTATCTGCCTTGCATTATAAATGACAGAAGTCCTGCTTTGATCAGTTGCATTAGACAATAAACATTTAATATTTAATTCAAAAAGATAAATGCATTGATTGGCATCAATGCAATCATTTTCAGTCTACTGAGATCACATTTCCTTGGCATTTTTAATCATAATCCCTATTATACACCTGAGGGCATCCACAGTTGTTAAGAATCTCTTAACACACCTCTCAATCTAAATCAATGTGGTACATTGTGATGTAAATTACCGTTTGGGCTTTAGGTTTCTAGCTGAGTGATTGAGAGTTCAGACAGTCTGAATTATGTGCCAGGCCTTTCTAATGGTAGCTCATAATTTCACAGATCAATGAGCATTATCTATAGCGGTAAAAAAAAAAAGTTGAATTTGTAATGGGGCCAAACTCAATATTCCACTCCCATTGTTCAGCAAGGACACAGCCTTTTGAATCCCACTTTGCTGCCAAGCACCCCCTTTGAAATATAGGATATCTTAGTGTGTTGTATCTGAAACCACTTGTCTGATATTCCATCTGAATTGAGATTTTGCTTCGTCTCATTTCTGAGACATCAGAAATGAGACAGTGTGCAGATAACCAAGGTTGAATTACCAACCAGGCAAAGCAGGCAACTGCCCTGAGGGCCCAGACACACAGAGCCCCAAAGGGAGGTTCATTGTGAGTCGATTGGTTTGTGTTAATCTGACTAAGTATAACTTTGTTTGCGAATATACACTACAGCAGAATACAGAAGCCAGGACACAGCGAGAAGGAGGAGGCTGGGGTTAAAGGAATGGTTTGACATTTTGTTAAAACGGCACTTATTTGCTTGACAGCACTCTCCTATCTGTCTGTTAAATATGGAGCTAGATCCAGGAGATAATTAGCCTCCCTTAGCATAATGCCTTAAAGTAGAGGGAAACAGCTAGCCTAGCTCTGTTCAAAGGTCAAATATTGTGTCTAACACTTCTGAAAGTCACAGATTAACACATTGTATTGTGTTTGTTTGTTCTGTACACAAACACAAATGGGAAGTTGCATGCTTGAACCAGTGTTTTAGTCAAGACCACCTAAACAGAGACCAAGTCAACAAGACCAGAATGTATTGAGACCAAGAGAAGACTTCGACTTTGAGGGGTTAAGACCAAGAGCAGACCAGTGCCAGACAGCCAGACCTTCTTCTCTAGCAACATTATTAAAAAAGATGAAGCAAGGAATACGTGATCAGTGATCAGAGTGGTTGGAAATAAACTCCCAATTAAAACAATAAATTGATTACCCAAACTGAATGAAAACATCCATCACAGTTCACAGATGGGCTTCCTGGTCCAACTAGCCATAGTTGTATGAATGCATTGTTTTGCTGTGCAATGATTACCAGGTACCTTACTGAATGTAAGTGTACCAGGTACACTTACATTCAGTTTGTACCTCTAAATAAAGTGAATTACATAACTGGCCTAAACTATTGGTATGTTCATCACCTGTCTGATTGTTTGACCGCTTCTGTTTTTGTTCTAGCAAATCTCTGTTATTCCCAAATCTCAGCACTTTCCTGAATGCAGTGTTATTATTACCAATAGAAATGTTTGCCAAAACTATGAAAATAAAACTGAAGTTGTGATAAACCTGAACCACCCTTTAACTGGGGCCCAGCCTCTCACAGCCCCTTTAAGACGTTAATCCGGCCATGCAACTCACATCACTTACAAGGCACAGTTCTGGATCCCCAATTGGACCCCTTTACCCTGGTCATTGGTCAAGTGAAAATATATCTTTATAATGTTCCAGCTTGTGATACAACTGCACATGTATTGCTGAAGAAACTCTGGTGTTCTAGTGTAGAACTTGCAAGACAACATGGCCAGTGATTGATTATGTCGCAAACCCGCAATTTATAATGTTAGAGCTCAGCAAGATGGACACAAGTTACCTCTCATAGAACTCATAAAATCTGTGAACTCAGCATAACATTTTAACTAGCTGCAAAGATGGCAAAATACATCCCCAAAAAATAAATATTAAAAGCAGCTTTCTCTTCCTAAGAGTTTAAAGAGCATGAAATTCAAACACAGGTAATGGAAGCCCAACTGTATAATTATACTCTTGTCTCATACAGAGATGCAGAAGTGCATTCATTCCTCTCTTTGCTTCGGGCCATTTCTGATCCAACATAAGAGAGGGCTCTGCAGTGTGAATGCATTTTGCAGCTGGTGAGTGCATCCTTAGATATATACGCCCAATTGACATGAAAGGTTAAGCTATTATGATCTGCACAGGGCAGATAAATAGAGTCCTGCTGGGTAGAGAGAAAGAGAAAACACCACTTTTTCTTCAAGAAATGTTTACTGGACCTGCAGGGCAAGCATGCATAATCGTGGTGTAATTCAATTAATATGTTGCCTCAAAATATTCTGAGCAAAAAACAACAATTTATCTGTACTACGAGATGTTTCATATTAAATGATGCAGCTCATTGAGCTGAAATCTGGAACGACGTAACTAAGATAAGGTGAAAACATTCATTGATTTGAGTCAGTGCTGGTAATTCAGATTTATAGACATTCAAGGACTAATAGTGGGCCGTGAAAGAGCATCCATCACCAGTGGCATGTGGCATTGATGGGCCTGAGAATGTGAGGCAGTTTTATGGATGCGTTATGAGCAGGCTGTCTGAGCAATTTTAAAGCTGCATCACTCAGGGTGTCAAACAAAACGTGTCTACATGTATTCACTTAGAGTATATCCATACTAAGCCTGACCATACCAGTAATAATCTGTGGTACACACACAAACACACACATTATCCAATAACACCCAAGGCTCTGTCCATTTGATGTACAATCACCCTGTGAATACTGTGGTAAATACTATAAGCCTCTCTGTTATCGTTCCTTCACATTCGGCCCTCCCCCAAAATGGTCCTTGTTAGCTAGAAGCCCCAAAGATGTCAGTGCAGAGAGAGCAGATGCATCAAAGTGCCAAGTATTGTGATGTCTGCGAGACCCCGTTGGCTTAAAATTCCAACCCTGCGCTCACGCCTACGCCGCATGAAAAAACAGTTACAGTAATTGCAGAGGGGCTATTGTTTTTCTTAGCAGCAGAGATAATTGTGTTTACAAATGGTTGGTGGAAATTTGAATCTTAAGAGACACTGGGTCAGATTGGAAATGACAACTGCAAAATTGGGCATTTGTTTAAGGGAGAACTGCCTTTTACCCCACACACAATGTGTGTTGAAGTTAGCTTTTATAAAACTCCAACTGCCACGATATAAAAAGGCTTAATTCAACGATGTGTGACATTATCACAGATGTATCTGTGCCTCTAACCATTCAAACATAAACATCCTTTTCTCTTCTGCTTACAAGATGGACAAAGTCTGTTTCAGACCAAATTTCAAAAACATCTGTTGGTTTGTTTATTGCTCAAAAACAAATTAGTGAGATGAGAAAGCAGAGGCGAAAGTATCAGTTCAATTTAAAAACCTACAAAAAAAATCACAGTATTTTGAAACATATGGCAACGCTTTTAATCAAGGAAATGATGTCTGTTAAAATTCATCACACAGCCTTAGAGGACAGGTCAAATGGGAGTTAACGCTTCAAGCAAAGAGTGCGTGTTTACTTTATGTTCTTGTAATGAGTAAGATAAGTTTTAACTTGCCATGATGAGCATGAAAAGTTGGTCCCAAGAACTTTTTAAACAACAAACTTTAAATACAAAGATCATACTTAAACTTAACATCATCTTTGAAACAGAAATAAAACACACACAAGCTTACATGCACATCTTCTCTACACACACAGTTAAAATATATATGGTGGCCAATCTTATGAGAACCTTAAAACACAGTAATAAAAAGAGCATCCTCTTTGTCACCAAGCTAATTTACAGTGTGTCAGTGTGGATGGGTATAATGCCCATAACTCTTTATATGTGCTTACTTTAACGGCAAAACAATAGACACAATAGAGTTTGACTTAGAGATAGTCAGGTGGATGTTGCCCAGGCCATTGTGATTCTTTTGGCAGCACTAGCAGCGAGATGGGGAGATATACTCATCCTTCATAATTTAAGGAGTTGGGCTGTGCCAGGTATTTAGAAAGCTTATTCCCTTCTGAGTTGCCCTGCAATTTAATCCAGGGGCTCAGTCAAGCAAAACCGATGAATTTTGTCATCTTCTGAGAGGCAAGAGAGTTGACCGATCTGAAGTCTTGAGCTAATGTATGAGATAGACAGAAAATATGAGAAAGAAAATCTATTTACTTCCTTTTAGAGTGGATTAAGTCCAGAAGTCATGTCTGCAGAAGTGAATTTAGTTATTCAAATACTTGTCAGATGTCAGCACAGTTTATAATGTTATTAACACATTTCTAGACCGTCAATTATAAGTTGCTTTTTGATAATAATGATCTTGAAGATTTTCATTCAAATAAATCAAGTCATTCTCTATTGCTGAATGAGGTAACACGATCGTGATTGAGCCTGTGACCCACTGATCAAAGCTATTGCATTTGCAGTATTACGAACTGAGTGTCTGTGGCATCGGATCACAAGTGGCGCACAGTTAGTGACGCATTTTCCAGCACCCAGCAGTGGTTGGTCCGCCAGAGAGTATAGGCGGAGCTGACGCAACAGACTCGCTCTGAGTAACTAACGTCACACAGGCAACACTGTTTGGATCTTTGGGAAGTGAAATCCAAAAATTGGCGATAAATACACTTATCGCCAAAGGTGCTGCCAAAGAGAAGGAATCGGAGATCTTAAGTACCCCATCTCTGAGACCTTGATTTTTCGATAAAACAAGATTTTTTAATGTATAAAACAATTAAAAGTTGTTTTGTCAAGGGAGGGGCAAGTATATAGTAGGATGAATCAGTACCACAGCATTTATGCAGTAGCTACATTATTATTGTGAGGTAACACAACAATAATGTAACATTTACAAAAGCCTGCTTATTTTTTTTTAAACTGTAGGAAAAATACATAAAACATCTAAAATTGATATATGAACATGTAAAGTAAACATAATTTGGAGGCAAGGTGCTTACAGAAACATACTGGTGGTATGTTAATTTATAGATATTTGTTAGGAAGTTACAACTACGGCAGGCTGTGTTGTATATGCTCACCTCCTCAAAGATACACATGTTTCAGACAAGTTTCTGATGCCGGTGGAAATTGTTGACAATAGGGACAACATCGACACTGCTCAAGGAAGACACCGTAATGTTATCCTTTTCAGTAAGATACTGCACATCTAACAAAGCCATTTCCACTGAAAACTTTTTTGCCCACTGTGAGCGCTTCTATCTGTCACAGTAAATGAATGCATGTAAACACTGCGATTGCTCGGAAATAGTCTACTATTCAGTAATGAGACAAGGCAAACCTTCCCAAAACTGCCAAAGCCACTGCTCCAATCTTTTTTAGCAATGTATTACAATACTGCCAGATCATTAAATTGTCTTCTTCAACAAATGTTGGATTGGCTGAATAATATAAGTTAAGTAAATTCCCTACTTTTTTTATCCGTTGCACAGTAAATATTTTGTCTTGAAAGACAATGGTTCAAACTTTCAAATTCTAACATTTCTTCACCACTGAAGGTCAGATTTGCTTTCACTGCAGTTGATTGAACCAAAGTATTGAGCTGGCTGCCAGATGATCAGATAAGACTAAAGTAACTGACCGATATCCATGTGGTGCCTAGCTTTGCCTTGGGCTGTGTAAATGTTCTTTTAACAGCACGTTAACACTGCATACATTAAAACTGTCTGAAGAAATGTTCTCAGCGCAAGTGGGAGCGTGTGTAAGAGAGAGAGGTTATTACACAAATGATCATAGATTCATGAATTTGTAATATAGAAATTTGAAACTCAATCAACGATCAAAATGAGTTTCATAAGGGGAAGGGGATCTGTGCTCCTAAACGAATTATCACATTTTGCTATTGAGATGAATTAAATGTGATCTACATATAAACTAAAATCATTAATTTCATATTGATTTTTTCTATATTGTATGATAAACACACAGAACAAGGGGGAAAATATTCAACGAATGGGAAAGAAAGAAAGAATCTACGAAAGAAATTGAGGCTCAGGAAGTACAAAGCATCACATATGTTTCAATACAGTGGTGATTTTAGACCCTTTTCAGGGGGGGTTAACCCTGACCCTAACCCCTAACCCTTTTGCGAAAGGCAGATAACCGCAGGTTGCCATTTATCTTATAATGGATAGTTGTGTTTTGTTATTTAAATGATTGAGGAAATAAACGTGTCCATGAGTCTATTAGAGCTTCGTTCTGGCCCAAAAAATCAAGCCCGACCCTGCCCGAGCCCGTGCACGTTGTGTCCGAGCCCAGCCCGACACATTAACTGGAATTATGAGCCCGAGCCCGATTTCAACCCGACACTTTTTTAATCCGTGGGCCGTTATAACTGACGTTCTCAACTACAATTCAGAGTTGTTTGAACTGCAGAAATCTGTTTAAAATGATCTTAATGAATAATGCAACAAGAGCGAACCATGTAAACTGCGCTGTTTGTTTATTCAGAATGGAACGGATCGCAAATGGATCTGAATGAAGAAACGTAAAAAACTCAACGTATTTCTCTGTGAGGGCTTGCCCGCTTGCCTCGCCCTCAGGGGGAGCCTATGCTTGGAGAACTAACAAAAGAGGACGTTGAAGGCTCACTATCATCTTTTCTGCCACGGGGAGCCTGCTTCATGTGTCTCTTCATCATCCACTTCTCCGTTTTATCAGCTGTCATAGGCGAACAGCGGCCGCACTTAATGCACTCAACAAAGCCGACACATATGTTGTCACTGCCCACGACTTGTTTAAAATGGCTCCATACCTCCGACTTTCCTCCAAACTTGCTCAAAGCTAATTCTCCCGTTTTTCTTTTTTTCTTTACATCCTCAAGCTCCATGTTGCACTTAAGCTCCACAATACAGCCCGCAGCCCCGGGGTGATGTGTGCGAGAGGAGGAGACTCCGCGCATGACACATGTTGCATTTTGTAACTGTAGTCCAACTTGTGTAACTTTTTGGACACATTTGTTACTTTGGCCTAAATAGATAATAGTTCGGATTATGGCATAGCTTTCTCCCCACCCAATTAGGCTAAAGTAATGATTAAAAAAACACAAATGCTTGATCAAGGGTACGGCCCGGCCCGAGGATAGTGGCGGAAAATAACGGGCCGGGCTCGGGTCGGGCTCGGGCTCGGGCAGAAAATCTAAACTCTAGAGTCTATTGACAGACTTCCAGCTGACAGCGGGGTCTGTAAGCATCACTGGTCGGCCGGCGAGCGAGCGATCCCGGCCAACACCAGCTGGCTGTCATGTCAGACTGGAGCTTCTGAAGTCCGTCAACATCGGAGCAAATGTGCAATTTGTCATAAATTTTCTTAAAACTGCCCATATTCAAACTCTACACAGTTCATTTCTCGCATAAAAAGTCTCAAAAGTGAATTTAGAAATTAAATAGCAGACAAAATAGTTGTTGGCTGCAGCTACTATGGCAAACTACCGATCTAGATTCTAGAATCTATTGCCTTTCCTTGGGTTCCCGGATGTTAACACTGAATTTTAAACATTACATTTTGCAGCTGAATTTGGCATATTGAATTTGAGGAAGTTGAAAATATATTGTATTTTGTTTCTGAATTTGGTATATTGAAATCTTTTATGTTGAATTTTGGATTCTGAATATATGATCTTGGTGATAATTAGTTCTTGAAAATTTGAAGAGTAAAATTTAGAGGCAAACAATTCAGATACATGATTTCAATGCATAAATATTCAGTGCTAGAAATTCAATGGCTTTTTAATTTCAAAATCCGATGAAACAGATTTACTTCCATAGCATTGGTGCCAGTTCTATTGAAGTTACCTAATTACCTCCTACAGTGTACAGTGTACAACAAGCAATATAATATGGTTTCTATACTGTATTTACTGTGATAGCTAAAAGTGGATATCATAGCTACTAAAAGTAGCTGTTAACAGAGCTGACATGGGAATCTTCAATGTTTGACCTACATGATTACTCATAGAGCTGCAGCACATCATTATTTTGTCACATGTAGAATAGTGACCACCTATGATTACTTATTTAACTGTATGCTAAAACATCTAGAGAAGGCAACTAGATGTAATGCTAGGCACTAAAACCTTTTTTGGGTCATTCACCCATTCTCACTGATCTGAACATCTTCACGTTTGCCTCATTTGTAGAACTTTTTTGATATTCTATCAGATGACTAAAAATGGTTATAGGCAAAACACTGATGACAATAATTTTGTGAAAGACTTATATAGCTATTCTATAATGTGTAAAAAGACCAAATGGAAAAAAACTCAATGGAAAAATCTCAACAAAAAAAATCCATTGTAGCACATTAAATATCAGTTTTAAAGTTACTTAGGGACAAATCATGCATTCGTTATCTGCTCTTTACTGGACCACAAAAGTATCTAAAGTGTCTAGAGCCACCTGGTCATGTCAGAGGATTTGACGTAAAGTTGAAGTGCAATGCAGAAATAACTATGATTAAGCACTAAATACAGTCCTTTCTGTTACAGGTATACACATTTTAACTTCAACAAGTAATGTAATTTGAAGGTTGTCTCTGAAACATCTGTGAAATGATCTAAATCAATTTACATTATGACAAAGTAAAGTGTCTGCAAGCATAGCCTACTAATGCAGTCCAGCATTTTGCCATTGACGTTTTGCTCCTACAGCTCCTATATCTTGACAAAAAATTCTAGATGATATGCTCTGCGCTATTGAGAAAGTGTACCGATGTGTGAAAACAATGCCCTTTTAAAAGGAAAGAATTTTCCAAGTCAGTGAGTAGTGCTGCACATTGACCAGAAGAGGAAGAAGAGGTTGATGGATTATTTCATTTAATCTGGCTGCCATACCTCCACACTATACCAATTGTCCTCCCCTCTCCTTCAGCCCACAGTCTTTTACACTTTAGCATGGCTTTCATCGTTACTGTAAAACACACTGACACCTTCAATCCCTCTTTATATCGGTGGCAAACAATTTCCATCTCCACAGCTTTGTTCTCCCTAATAGGCAATAGAATTGCACTAAACTCCTCAAGCTTCTCCATCTCCATTCTACTGTGAAGACTCCATCCATTAGCCTTGCACCTCATTGCTCCCAGCACCTGACCCAAAAACCAAGGGAAAAGCAGTGAGGACCTCGAAGCATCCATCGCCATTCATTCATTCAGTGCACAGAGCTGTGGTGTGCTGGCACCAGTTATTGGCTTTTAGGCAATGTGCCTGCACTGCTTTGTGTTATTGATGAGATTTAAATTATACCGAGGGACAATGTTTTATGCTTTAGTGCGTTAGAAGTCAGTTGGCTGTGAGCGATGCCGAACCACTTCACAGAGACCACACATCACATTATTCAACATAAGTTTGAGTATTGAGCAAGTCTAACTAAGCTTTGATTTCCCATCCATTTTTTTAGCCAGTGGGTCAGGTAGCAGGACTGCAATAATAAGTACTCAGCATATACTCTCACATATAGAGTTCAGCAGATTTAGAAAGCTTATGTTATCCAACCTTTGAAGAGGATGTAGGTTACACTACAATGATGTGAGGATAGTTCTCTTTATTCCCAAGTGTGCCAGGTGATTATCAGCCAGGAGTGTAATGCAATGACGATGATAGGAAAGCATTCATATTGATGCATTCAAACAATGACAACACAGAAATGGGATAGTTTGCTCTGTAAAAATGATTTTTAATATTGTCTAAGAATAAATGGCAGCAAATGGCTCAAAAGAACAATCCTGTTACTTATTTTCAGATGACTGAAATGGCTCTTTTCACGTAAGCTGCAGCTGAGAGGTTGCAGACTAAATACACAGAGGGAACGAAATAGTGGGGATTCAAACATTATTTTATGTGTTGGCGAAATTTACTCTGTTCCTGTTCAATTATTAACTATAAATGTTGTATTGAATGTGACCATGCAATGGCAGTGGATGGAGCAACTCATTCTTGTTTTGTAATGCAAAACAATAATGTGATTTGCTGTAACTACAACAGTAGATAGATGAGGTATTGCACATTGCTGAGTTGATGTTATATACAGGTAATACTGTTGGGATATGTACAAGGAATATGCTAAGGTTCAGTTGGAATGTAACTTGGGTAATGTACTGCAGATGGTAGTCAGTGTAAACAGTCATTGGCAGTGTTTGACAGTGTTCAGTTGTCTTAAGGCTCTGGGGTAAAAACAGTTTTTGAGATTGTTTGTCAGTGATTTGATTGACCTGAAGCGTCTACCAGAGGGCAGCGGGTCAAACAGATAGTGTCCAGTGTGTGATGGATCTTCCAGTATGTTGGCTGCCCTTCTGACACAGAGAACACTGAATAGGTCTTCCAAAGATGCCCGTGAGCAGCCGATGATCCTCTGTGCAAAATTGATGACCCGCTGAAGGGCTTTCCTGTCTGTCTGCTGCTGAGCAGGCCTACCATCTCGATGGAGCAGCGGTAAAAGGACCCCAGCAGCTTCTCCTGCAGGTTAGCTTTCCTGACGATCCTCAGGAAAAGTCTGAAGTGTTGTGTTCTAGAGATTGGAAGGGAGAGAGTGTGGTCTGGTATGCTTGTTGGTAGGTCAATTGGTGCAACACCTAACATATAGGAAAAGCAATAACTTCAAGTTAGTGGCTAAGGTTGGGGCTTATTGTCAAATAGGCCTCTCTGTAAGATGGTGGAGGACTCATCCTGCTCATTGAGGCTTACTCCATAATAATGCAGACCTAACTTTATAGATAGACCATCAAACCAATGGAGCAGCTGATGAAGATGACAAACCAAATATGGGTCAATGCTACACAACAAAAGGCTCTACCAAAGTTTAAAATTGCTTTTGGTAGCAGTCACAAAACCATCTAGAACAATTGCTTGTTATGTAAAGATCAAGCCTTTCACACAGCAGGTCAAAAATTGCTAAAAGTGGGAAACTCACAAATAAGTTTGGGGACCCAAGAAATGCCTACGTGAACTCCAATATATGTTTTGATTGTAATGTTAAAAAATGAAATCAATCGTTTCGCCTTCTATTCTATAGCCATGTATCTGACACTAACAGATGATGGTGAATAAAAGATATAGATAAATATATGCAGACTGATGACAGTCTGCATACTGTACATTTCCTCTGAAAGGTTTACCAACTTTAGGATGTAATCATCATCAAGGTAGAAGAGATACTGCGGCCTGGTGAAATGGATTGACTTGGCTCACGAAACGCAATACAGTAAAGTGTTTCCGTTCTCTGCTTAAGATGGAGACTTCACATTGTCCAGTGCCCCGGTGGGTTTGGCACTTCATTCTCCAGAGGTTAACAACACTGAAGAGCCATATTAGATGCCAGCTTACCAGGAGTGCAATCTGGTTTGGTATTTAAAAGATAATGTTGAGGCAAAAACCAATTAGCTTTGTGCTCTGTGGCTGCAGAGTGCTCACAGCTGTTGTCGGTGCAATTACAGGTTCACTCCTGCTGCCAGGTACAAGCCTATATCTTGACATCAGCCAAGCTAATTTAGCTACAAAGCTAATTATGGAGATGATCATTGCTGATGAGTGGGTGACATTAACTGCAAGAGCAAAATTGTGTTTTGGTTATTTACATTTTTATAAGTAATTAAATCTCCAACAATTCACTGAACAGAACCTAAATTCAAACTGGATCTAATATTTCAAATAAAAACAGCGATTGTGAAGACATCTAAACGTAACTCTTCTCCCCATTACTTCACAATTGAGGGCAGTGTACTTTTTGACCTCAGTGCGATTAGTATCTGCCATAAATAACTACAAAGTATGTTCATCAGTATAAATTTACCTACACCTGTGCAGATTGGACAAGGTACTGTAGAGAATAATGTAACGTGATAAGAGACATGCAGTAGTACATACAGATACAGTTGCATATCATATTTTCATCATAAGCTTCACACTTTCTACTGCTACACACAAGGACTCCGGTGCAGGATTTTGTACATTTTGAGACTCTGTGATGCTTAAGACTTTTTAGCCATGCTTGCTTTGGTGCTTGGTTGTATAGATGGCAACATTGGCCTGTCAGTTGGTCTGTATGTTTCTCCACCACTTTGGTACAAACTAGAATATATCATCAACCATTAGATGGATTGCCATGTCATTTGGTAGAGACATTCATGTCCACCTCAAGATGAATTCTGACGACTGGTGATCCAGAAAAACTATCTTTCTGCAATACATTTCTGATATCATTCCACCTGGTGAAGACAGTTGTTGCCACTTGCTGATGTAAGAGTTTGTAGATTGTATTTCAATTGTATCTTTTCAGAGGGAAATAGACATATGTCCATTACCAACCTCCAAATGTAACTCTAACCCACAAAATGTGGTGATTTTGAATGAGAATTGACTGACTTTTCATTACATTCTTGGCTAGACTGACTTCAAAGAAAAGACAGATTGAAAGACCACACTTAAGGAACACCTTATTCATCCATTCAGCTTCGATTGGATTTAGACATGTGTATCCAGGCCACACAGTGGTGTTTAAGACTGACAAGCACTACGACAGAAATAAGGCTGTGAAACCAACCTCCAGACCTGACAGACAGAATGCAAAGATATCTTCCTACGGTATGAAATTCTGCCGGACAGTCCATCATTAACCACTAGACAGCTTAATTAAATAAGTCAAAATAAGAGCTCTCGAATTTTAACTGCTCTTAACAGTGCCTTTTTTTATCGGCCTAATTATAAGAGGAAGTAAGGGTATTGCCAGGTCATTACAAAGGATAAAATGGTAGCTGAGTGACGGCTTAGCTCACATATCTTGCCACAGCTTCAATATATTCTGTTTTGTGTGTGTAATAAAAAGTTAAGATTTTGTATTTCTTTTTACCAATCTCACTGCAATTACAAGACACATCACTTTCTTAAAATAAGGTGTCTCTTTTCTCTGACATTTTTACATGTTTTTCTATTTCCACTGTGCTGTTTCCTTCTGCTTTTGTAGCTCATCCACCTCCACACACAAATGCACATACACTTATACACAGGTACACAAAATATTTAGGATTGTCATTGTCATTTTTATGTTTTTTAAATAGACACTGAAACGTGATGGATATTGTAATTTGCATTATATATGACCTGACACCTCCTCATTAATCTTCACACACACCAAACCCCCTTTGCTTTTTTTGCTGTCACACTAAACTTTCTATGAGTAATATTCGGTGTATTTTTTGCATATCTTTCCACATATTTACATGTATGTATCTAATCCTCCTTTGCAGATGTACACACACCCACATATGCCAGGACCAGCTGGCTATTGGCAGTTGCAGAACTGCCCATAATGATTTCACCTGTCAAGTGTGATCCTGCTGCGAGAAGCTGCATACAGCAGAGTGTAATGGCCACCGGGAGTTTTAAGTCAGCTCTGACAAATGGCCAAGGCTGGCACTGGATCAGCAGACTTGGGGGCTGTCTGACTTATCACTCCAACAGCAGACACTATTACAGCCACTGGGTTTGTCTGCAGGCTCCTGTTCTCTCTCAGTCTTCTCACTCGCTCATGCTGTATTCCTACTCTGTCAGCCTGTTTCTCTTTCTCCTTGCAGCCTGCTGAACTGAGACCCACAGAGGACACACTTCTTCGGGGTTCGTTTATTTTAGTAATATTGACAGTTTCTTGCAATTTGGACAGATTGGCCAAAACAAACAAACAATAAAGCAAAATAATCCAAAACATACGGCAGTGGGCTTAGTACACTGACATAGAAAACAAAATAAAACAATATAAATATACCTTCACAATAAACTCCGGCTGATTCTTAAATGTACAGGGGTTTTTTTTAAGATAATTTTTGGGGCATTTTTCAGTCTTTATTTTTGACAGGACAGATGAAGACATGAAAGGGGAGAATGACATGCAGCAAAGGGCCGCAGGTCGGAGTCGAACCCGGGCCCGCTGCTTCGAGGAGTAAACCTCTATATATGGGCACCCGCTTTACCAACTGAGCTATCCGGGCACCCTTAATTGTACAGTTTGACTTAGAAAACACTTAGATTTCACAGAATACAGACTGAAAAACGGGCTTCACAAGGAAGCGCACAACTTCATACACTTGTCACTCTGTCTTGCTAACACATGGAAACGCTGGCGCCGGCCGCTACACATGAATCCATCGACATCCATCCAAAGTCAGTCTCACCTACAACATATCATCCAGTTAAAAGATGAACACAGATATATATATACATATACATTTTGAACATGTTTTTAACCAGTTATGCAATATTTACCTATTGATTTCACACGATTTACTCCGGCATTCTCCACCTTGCTGCTTCCCTGATTAGCCCGAAAGAAAAAGAGAGTGACTAAGAGGCACCGTGCAACCACTTGGCGTGTGACACCGCCACCTAGTGGCAGCAGACTAACAAACATCTGCACATTTCTTTCACGTTTAGAACACAAAATACACACTGAAACAAACCAGAAATAAATGTGATGGGGGTGTTACAACAAATTGACCACCCCGCTAAATCCTTATCACTTGTAATTCTAAACAACATCAAAGATGCTTTATTGGCCCAGCTCTTCAAAAATTAACAATACTGCCAAAAGATGTCAACTTTCAATAAATGTACCCAGGAGAGGATGACTGAACATGCTTGTTATTTCTTTTCCCTGTTACACCCTGCTTCACATTCATGCATTTTCACACATTTACATTTGCAGTCGCTCAAGTATAACCAGAGTCGTTTTTCTGCAACCCAAACTCAACCTGACAAGACAAAATCCTACCAGAAAATGATATTCGATTTGGTTTCATTTTCTAATAAAGACTTCAGGCTTGGGTCAAACTCAGCACATTCTTTGACTGACTACATTGTATGGCTGTGCACTGGAAGTCATTTCATTTTGCGGGATGAACATTTTATGTTTGACAGTATTTTATTTATCTTTGAATTAGCAGTCATGGTTGCAAGCTGCTTTCACTTTATTATATGGTCTCGGAAATCATTCAGCTTTGTGTGTCATTGTGTTTGCACTTGACAAGAATGTGTTTACACAGTCACATCATGGGGACCCACTTAACCATTTGGGAACACAAAGGCAGGTTAAACCGTTATATTTTAGGGTTCAGACTTGATTTTTGGTTTGACATTTGGGAAAACACACATTAGCCATCTTTCATTTGATGAGAAGATCAGTATTATCAATTTTCTTTTTTTTCTTATATTTTTTTTTTTATCATAATCACTTGCTTGGCAGCCAACAAGCTAAAACAGCTAAAGCGTGTGAACACAAAGAAAGCAGCAGGACCTGACCAAGGACCAAGCAAAAGGCTAGGAGAATCATTCAAACCACCCGGGTAACAGGCTTTTCTCCCTGTTAAGGTTGGGAAGAAGGCACCGGATACACCCGGCCAGCACTGAGAGGCTCAGGAAGAGCTTCAACCATCAGGCCTCTGGAATCCCCCCTACATTCTGCTTCATGATGAATCTAATATATATCGACAACATTTTATTTCTGGGATTGTTCAGGTGCCGCCAAAAATTCCGCCAGACATCCCTTTTTTTTTGGCCTGATGTCCGTCACCTTACGGTTTCTTTGTCGGCATTCTAAACTCCAGTCGATATATGAAGACTATGGTTAACTGTTCCTCAGATCTCTGCAGGGTAAATCCAGACAGCTAGATAGACTATCTGTCCAATCTGAGTTTTCTCTTGCACGAAAATAACTTTTGAACGTACACATTCCACCAAAACAAGTTCCTTCCCGAGGCTATTTTGCAGAGGAACCGTCATTGAGTCCGGTGCTTAGCGCCGCCCAAGACGATTGTGATTGGTTTAAAGAAATGCAAATAAACCAGAGCGCGTTTTTTCTCCCATCCCGCAGCGATGGGGAGGAAGGTCTGGCAAAGCAAGACTAATGTCCCCGGTAGGTTTATGGTACTATACTACCAGAGAGTAAAGCTTGCACGGCTGAAACAGCCCAATCTGTACAGGTTAATTATGATCGCATCATTAATTAATTTAGATGCACTACAGGCTAACATGTCCTCATCTAATTTCTCACCAATCAGATGGATTTATATGTATTCTAGCAGTAGGTTTGTGTTTGGTGGTAGCCTTTTGAATGCTGTGTCGACTAGCCAGACCCTCCTCCGCAGCGCAGTGGAGGTAGGCCCATATGATTTCATGTGGAAATAAAAATTTATTGATTGATTTATTGATTGATTGATTGATTGATTAAACTCTCATGTCTGTTCTGTAAATACGAAGCTACCACCAGCATCCGTTTAGTGTTGTTTAACTGGATGGCAAAATTCCCCTGAAACTAACAGTCCTTATTTTCCCAGCATATCTTGAAATTGTATTAAATATTTTACTGGAAATTTATTTGGTTATATCTTTGGCAAGGGTTAGTACTAATAAGCATTAAATGAATGACATATTATGTTGTAGCTCAGAATAGCTCATGTGCTCACTGTGCTTCAGGTAATGTCACATACTGAGGGGCTATGCCAGCAGGGCTTTCTTCCTCTTCTGTTGAATATTGAATATTATTTGAAAGCTTCCTCCGAATAGTTGAAATATGATCTGCATGTGAGTATGTCTCTAACTTTAATAACTCAGAATTTGAATTTGTGTCATTGTGCATCACCAAAACGAAGATACAGAAAGTATTTAAATTCCTGCTTATAGGAGACAGGTTTGACATTTAACGCTAGATTATTTGGACAAACTTAAAACAACCTAGCTAAAATGAGCTATTCATTGTTGTGCAACAATGCATCATACACGAGTTCCTTTAGTTCCAGTAGCAGCAGAGAGAAAATGCAACATGCTCTCAATCTCACCTCTTGTGCAAAAAGCCTTTTTTCTGCTCTGCAAAACATGTTTGCACCCCTCTGTATTTCTGCCTATTCTCAGTCTGTTTCTCTGTCCTTCTCTTGCTCTTTCTCTCCCTCTTTATCATTCTCGGGCTGTATCACTCTGTTGCTGATGTGAATTTTTCATCACAATACTTGTCTGGCTTTTCTTATGTACACACTGCAAAGAGATTGCAGGCCTCTTTGCATGATGGTTATTCAGGGAATGCCAGATGCTTTTTCATTGTTATGCATACCAGGTTGTATAAAGCATGTTGGAAGCGAAAGAATGACATAAATCCTTCAGTGGGGGAAAGAGACTGAAAAACATATTGTACCGTGTAGAAAATATTACATTGGTAGAATAATACTGTAGTTAAGTAAATATGTTCCATAATCCGAACTTTACTATAATAAAGTGACTTGTGACAAAAGACCATCAAATGCACATAAAAGGCATCTTGTAATTCAGGATCTTTGATTGATGGGCGGTATGGAAATGTATTCGCAAACTCAGATGTCAGCAAGGTTGGTAGCGAAGTGCTTCTATCTTACGTGCAAAATGAAGGACTTTGACCTGCATTCTTTGTCCAAAATGTGTTTAGGTTTAATCAAAACTTTGATTAAGGTTAATGATCGTGGTTTGAGTAAAACACTGTAAAAGTAAACTTTTTTAAATAATTACCCAAAACCAACCAAATTAAACAAAATTCTTACATAAGGCCAGAATCTCGTGAGAGTATTTAGGATTTATTTTGTCATCTAGTAGCCAAAAATCAAATCATGCAGCTTTTAGACAGCTTTAAGTTATAAATTGTAACTCGGTCAATTATTCTTCCCACATAAATTGTCAGTATATTCAGATGCATAAAACGTTTGAGTTACAGATGAAAAATTAGCAGTTTCTTTGTTTCTCCACTGATCTAAACTGAGAATAAAGCCCATTTATATACACTAGTGCAGTGCCCGTTGAAAATGTACCTGTTTGGAACGGACGATTGCTTGGCCTGTGGTACTGCTGCTTGTAGAATTCTTCAAAACCAAATTGTACCCCTAAATTACTTACAGAAGGACCCCAAACCATTTAATATGCAACTCCACTGTACAGCCTACTGACTTACAGTGTAGGCTACATCAGAGGAAGACATTGTACTATCTTCTGCCAGCTCACAGCAATTTAATACAATAGCAGGAAAAGACCCCCCCCCTGCTGTTGTAAAGCGCTCTGCATGTTGCGTCTGCGTGTGATGTGCAGGTTACCTTCCCCCCAAACACGCCCCCAAACACGGACACACATATACGTCTCGCTGCCACTTGTTGTCTGTAGCTGGTTGTGGTTTGCTGAAACGTCCTTAAATTCAGGAATTGTCGTTTGTTTATTCAAAGTCAAAGACAGTCCAAAGTAGTGCAACTTTGCACATTTTTGTGGGTCTGAGGTGTATGTCACATTTTAGCTCTCTGTCTCTGGTCCTCAGTGTGAGAGGGGGAGTGGCCAGCGGCTAGAGCGGCAAAACACAATGTGTGCTTATTTTACCTATATATTTAACAATATCTTTTGCATTTCTAATCCAAACAACGTCAAACTCAGCACTGCACTTACTCGTGCCTGTAGCAAGACACCTGTCAAGTTTGAAATCCATCGGACCGACAGTTTGAGAGATATGCGCATATTACACAGACAAACAGACAGACAGACAGACGTTCCTGCAATTTATAGATAGATTAAATGTACAATCTGTATACATTCGAGGGCAATGGTCACCTGGAGGTACAATGTAAAAAACAGCATACATAAGGAGTTGCCATACACCTACATGTTCAGTAAGTCTGCAGTGTTCAAAGACAAGACTGATTTTCATCATCAACATATCTGCAGTTCATCTATTCTCTGAATTTGGTTCTTCCTTTAGAGGGTCACATAGAGGAAAGGGCTTGGGCCTATTCCAGCGTGCATTGGGCAAATTGCAGTACAAACACATGGATTAACATATTCATAATAAATCTTTCCTATGAGCTATTTGTAGTGTTAACCCACCTGAACCACATGTGGCAGGAAACACAAAAAGGCCATAATCAGGTTAGACACCTACGACCCTCTTGATGTGAGGCAACTGAGCCACCACGCCGCCCATCAATAAGTCATAACCTCATTAATTTTGAGTCATTCTAATCATTACCATAAACAAATGAGTCCATTGCCAAGAGAATTAGCAGCCTCTCCCAGCTTCTACATTTTGTGTGCTAGCAGGTCAGAACTGGCAGGAAATCTTCTGGCTTGCCTATAATGCACACTAATTGCTTCAGGGTAGGACAAATACAAGCAGAGGACAGTTTCCATCCAACACACATGGTGTTTCTGGCAAGAGTATTCATAGAAAGGTGGATAGAAAAGTAATCTCCACCATTGTTTTTCCTTCAGTTAAACCAAAGAGTAAACAATTGTTAGTATTAATGCCAGACAGCGGGAAGGTAACACAGCTGTTGAACATCAATCAAAGATAAGGCATTAAAGGATAGTGCTCATTGTAGTAAAGAAGCAAATACTTTATTTGTCAGTGATAAAGTATAAGTATAGCGTTAGTGTTTTAGTATTTTTTATTAGACTATTAATAATTTTAAAAGCCCCAAAAAACAATTCCATTATAACATGCTATTTGCTAGATTGATATAAATATTTAATAACAGGAGATAGCAATCACATCATTCTTTTTGTTTTTTTTGCTAAAAAACTTGACTTCCTGTGCCCCCCAAACCTCTGAATCCAGACCTAGACCCTTGCCTTTTACAGAGGATTTATTAGGCTTTGTTGCACAATTAAACAAAATAATTACTCTTTATTATTAAGCAGGCTAGATTTCATATTAAAGAGTCATTCTTTATTCATCCAAGTCAATATTTGGTAGAGTCACTTTTGACAGCAATAACAACCATGAGTCTGTATGAATCAGTCTGTATTAGCTTTGCACATCTGGACAATTTTTTTCCACCATTCTTCTCCTGTCCTCTGTAAAACTGGATTCACTCCAACGAATGTCTGAGTCTGCTGTCTGCTGTCGATAACACATCTAAAAGCCTCTATAAGGACGTGGAAAGATTAAAACCAAACGGCTGTGACCATTGTGGTCGTCGGGAGTGAGACAACAAAGTCCGAGGTCAAAGTAGAACAGATGAGAAGCCAGTCAGTGCCGGATCAGCTCTGATACAAGTTGCACCTGTAGAGCTGAAGGCTGTCACGATCAAAGCAGCACAGAGAAAGGAGAGCGTGAAGCATCATCAGGTCAGCGCACAAAAGTGTGGCAGCAGTCACACAAAGAATTTCAAGCTGGAATAAACGCTACGGAGAAAAAAAAAGAAACAGCATGAGCCAGTGGTTTGTAATGCAGATTTTACTAGGTTTGTCAGTCGGCAAACAAAAGTGAACATTAAAATTGTCCCTCTTTATTTATAGGTAAAAAAGAGAATGAAAAACAATGACACCCTCTGTGTATGTAAAATAACAACATATTGACACATTTAGAGCTACACTAAATGGATATAATATAGACCCTCTGATCTACAGCTAAACCCATTGTTGTGTGAATGATTTATAGAATGCTGTTAAGTGCTTAAGTGCTAAAGGAATGACCCAATCTTCTCATGGCACCTTGGTTACTTTAGATTAGGACCCTGTTCATCAGACTGAGCAGTCTCTCTGCCTGGAGGATGATGTGGGCCACGTGGAGTGAACATCAAGCACCAAGCATAGCAACGCTCTGCCAAACACCGCATTCAGAGCTCTCAAATTCAATTCTCGTTTTAGTTTACAATTTTTTTTGTTGTTTCAACAAGTCTCAACATATGCTTTCTTTATATAGAGATTACATTAAGGCACAAAACAACTCCGCCCCATATGGTAACGATGATGTGCAAACCTCTTAAATTCAGGCAGATTCTGGTGGCGGTGACAGTGGTGGTATCTGTTTTTATTTCCTTCTGCCTCATCTGTCTCATCGCTCAACATCTCATCCTTTCTTCTTTGTGTTGGGCCTTTTGTTTCCACCTGAGCCACAGGAAAACGTTGCTACAGGCAGCTGTGCCAGCTGTCAAAAAACAGCAGCAAGAGCAGCAACAACAATGTATCACATACTTTAGATTGGCACCTGTCAAAAAATTGTTACTGCATGACATTGCCAACGTTGGCATCTGAATTGAAATTCCCCATCCAACCAAGCCATACTCTATATGGTATGTAACAACAAACTATTTCCTACAAGAACTTTTTATTTTATTTTGAAAGTATTTCAAAGTAATAATAATGATGACATGATTTATCTGTTACAAAAGCTATTAGATTTAGAGACATATCGTACCATCTCTATGCGGATGATATCCAACTTTACTGTTCTTTTAAGGAAACTGAGTTCTCCAAACTGTCATCTTTAATAAACTGTTTGTCTAGTATCAAACAGTGGTTATGTGACAACTTTCTGCTTTTGAACTCAGAAAAAACAGAAACTCTAATTATTGCCCCTGAAAGTCGTATCCCTGAGATAAAGCATCATATTGGGGACTTAGGCTCGTCTGTCCAGCGCAGTCTCAGGAGCTTAGGTGTGGTTTTTGACTCAGCTATGTCGTTGGATCACCACTCTAAATTATTAGTTAGGAACTGTTTCTTCCACCTGAGAAATATCTCTAAGTTAAGACCACTTGTCACTAAGGACGCATTAGTGATAGATATAATTCATGCTTTCATTTCTTCACGCTTAGATTACTGTAACAGTCTTTTTACTTTCTGAGTAAGAATCAGCTTTATCGTCTCCAGACTGTTCAGAACTCTGCTGCAAGGCTTCTAATGCACATTAACAAAAGAGCACACATCACGCCTGTTTTAGCAGCACTTCACTGGTTACCAGTCCAGTATAGAATTCAATTTAAAATTCTTGTCATTACTTTCAGAGCCTTGCACGGTCAAGTTCCTTTCTACATCTCTGATTTGATACAGCTACATACCCCCACCCGTAGTCTGAGATCATTAGGTCAGATGCTATTAGTGGTTCCCCGCACTAATTTTAAAACTAGAGGGGATCGGTCATTCCAAGCAGTGGCTCCTGGGCTGTGGAATGACTTGCCTCTCTCGCTACGTTGTGTGGATTCTGTCGAATCTTTTAAAAAGCAGCTGAAGACTCTGCTGTTCAAGCAGGCTTTTACTTAGTCGATGGGTTTTTTATGGTTGTTTGTTATATTTTCTATTTGTATTTCAATGTGCTCGTATTGTGACTTCTTGTGTTGAATTGCATTTCATTGTGAAGCACTTTGTGATTTTTATCTGTGAAAGGTGCTATACAAATACATTTTACTTACTTACTTACTTACTTAGATGTTTTAGCTTAGCATCAGTTCATCAGATGTACTGTTACACAGTAGCAACAAAAATGAACAAACATTTGTAAAGACTTGTAAGATTTGTATTTTCTAACTTCTTATCTTCTATTGTTTTTTCTTTTTCTTTCTTTCTATCTTTTAATCACGTGTGATATCATAATTAAACATTAAACGGGTAAGTAAGCGATGCAAAGATTTGTTGATATTTGAACTCAACTGCCAAACAAATACAACCACCCCCCTTCAGAAGTTCCGCCCCCCAGATTCATGGACAGATAACTACTGTACAAACAATCTTGAGAGAAAATAAAATATATAAAAACATAATTCAAACTGATGCGCGCACTGGCGACACACGGCTCAAGAAGCCGACAAATAGCCGATATGTAATTCCCTCCCATTAAAATATATATATTTAATAAAAATACCCATCAGGGAGTGTTAACAGGGTTGTCGGTCTATAAATGTTTTAACTTTTATGAGCGCACCCCTCTCTCCCCCTCTCTCTCTCTCTCCCCCCCCCTCTCTCTCTCTCTCTCTCTGCACCGAGCTCCGCCTGATCTTCTAAAGAACGGTGACGCCGTTATCAATCGAGTATTGATTGGTCAGTAGGCGGTTCTTTTACACCGGTTGATTTCTGATCTCCAACTTAACCTGCTCCCGACCAGGTTAGGCGTTCAGCATAAGTTACCATGGCGATTGAACCCGGTAACAACTAATCCACCGTCGTGGTACAGAAAACCCTGGTTTGAACCTTAAGTTGGCTCGTTAACGCCATATCCTGCTTCGTAGTACAGGCCTCAGGCAACATTTCCTCTATGACAACAGCAACACTGTAAACCAGTGACATTGTGCTACAGTGCAGCTTAGTGGTTAAAACAAAGAGAACTTTTTACTTTTTAAAGGTACAAAGCCTACATTTCTAAACTAATTCCCAGTAAAAGTTAGATTTTTTTTCACAAACACACAGTTTTTTTCTCAAAAACTGGAGAAGGATACTTCCTCTAAGGATTATCTGGTTTTACTGTGGTGTCTGTTTTGTTTTTGTTATGGGTTGGGCATTTTGGTTCTGTGTGGTCTTATGCTATGTTTACACGTGGCCGGCTATTTTCATAAACGGACATTTCAACCTCTTGGTTTTCAGAAAAGTGTTCGTTTATATGTACCTGTGTATATATGCCGTCAATGCAGTCAAGAGCACGCCAGACCTGTAGGTGGCAGTGTAACGAGAAGCTCAAGCCCACGTTAGCCAATCAGAATCCCGACAATAGCAACAACAGCAACCAATCACGTCCTCTTTCTCTCTCAGCTGCCTAAACCTCCGTTTGTCTCAGTTTACATGCAAACATGCAAACGAAGATTTAAAAAATCTCCACTTTGGCCGGAGTTTTTACAAATAATCCTTGATAAAAACAGGGTTTTCATGTAAATGAGAGGCCAAACCGCAGGAAAATATCTGCGTCTTCCCTTCGTGTAAACGGGGCCTTATTTTGGTAATCAGTTTTTTCTGTTTTGTATTATTGCCCTAATGTGTTTCACCTGTTTCCCAGCCTTGTGTCACCTGTGTTGTGTTTCCTCATTAGCCTGTATATTTAGCCTGTGTATTTAGTCGTAGTGTTTCCCCTTGTCCTTTGTCAGATCATTGTGTCTTGTAGCCATTTTTGTATTCCCGTGTGTTTTGTCTCCAGTTTGTATTTCAGTTTTGTTTGTCTTCACCGTTCGTGTTTAGTTTGTTTTTCTTGGACTTTATGTTAGGATTCCCGTTTTGCCTGCTTGCTTACAGGACTCTTTTGGTTTTAGTGCTTTTTCTTAGTTAATTAAAACATCTAAACTATCCTCAGTTTCTGCCTCTGCATTTTGGATCTGCATTTTCTCCAGCCATCACTACCAGTTTTCCTCATGTTGAAATGCAATTAGATGAGTTGTATTTGATGTGTGTGCTTGTTCGATTTGCTAAATGATTTAAATGAAAACCCCAAATTTATAACCGCTTCGGAAACACTTTAAATATCTAAGACATAACTGTTTCAAAGTGTTTTGGATTAACTTTCATCTGCAAACTCCACACAATGTACAGACTTATTTATCAAAGGTAATCAATTATTTGGCACATTCCTAGGCTGTTAAGACAATCTATATTTACACAGAATGGATCTGGCTTTTTCCCTTCCCTTTTTTGTGTTATATATCATTTTTGTGCACGTTAAAAGGTGAAAAAGCCTAAAGTCCACCCCAAAGAGACTTACCATCTTCCAGAGAAAACACTGTTCACCAACTGCTCCAAACTGCTCTATTGTAGTCCAGCCTTTACTTCCGTGATAAAAATGCGTCACTTTGTAACACACGTTATAATGCTCGCCTAGCTGCTAGCGTGGCACGCCCTCATACTCCCTCATACATGCTTCTGAGTGGCTAGCAATGCTTACTGCACATGTGCGACTCCCAACAAAGATGGGACAGAAATGTGATGCCTCACTCGGTAGCTAAGACAGAGCTCAACACACAGGGTGAAAAGAGGAGCTGCAGCAATGTGTAGGAGAACAAAATTATAGTGTTTTTTGAAAATTAAACCCCATAAACCAATTTTGGTACAACCTTTAAATACAATTATGAACCTGAAAATGAGCATAATATGAGCACTTTAAAGAATTGTTTCTTGAAACACATCACACCTCATTCCTTTACATTCAGTCAGTATGACAGTATGACTTGTTTCCACTTTAAAAACCATTCATGTTAGGTTTACATTAAATTAACATGAAAATGTGTCTTGCATTTAGGTAACGTTTGTATTCATGAAAAAATATACTGTACATTCTATTGACCTCAAGGTAAATATGTTGACAGTTTGATATAGGAGGAAAATCTGTTTTGTCATGTTACATTCACTGCTCATGAAATTTCACTGTGCGGCAAAAGGAAGTTATATCGTTAAAAAAATGTTTTCTGATGTCATTCTTTTTCTTGAATTGAAACATCTTGATATTTTTTAATAGCAATTCACTCATAACATCAAATATCCATGAATGTAGATTTAACCTCTGGAGACAGTACGCTAAAAAAAAACTTTAAGAACAGAACATTAATTGCGTGTTGAATTAAAAACGTGTTTTGCATAAAATGTTTTATTTGTCTAATGGGATCTATTTTGCCTTTTGAGATACTACTGCACTACTTTGTCAGCACAAATAAGCACATTGTTGAGAGTAAGCGTCATTGAGCATGCTCCTCTGGGGCTTTTATGTTCAGCATCAGCACAAAGTGATTTATTCTCATATTTAGGGTCAGTCCAGATTTTCAACCTGCATCAGGAGTTTACCATTTTTAAAACTTTTAACAAATGCAGGTGCATCTGCCTCACTGATAATGAACACAGGGGGCCCACATTCAGTGGAGGTGTTCGAAGACGATAATAGGCCTACACACCGTATGTACACCGAAATTATTAAATCCAGATGCCAATGTAGTCATTATGGTCATTATTATTATTCACATTAATTTGAGCAACAAGTATACCAACAAGTGTAATGTCTGGTCAACACATCAGGCTTCTTTGCACCAGTCACAGTCATGCATATGTGCAAAAAAAGATTTTAGAATGTAAATGGACTGTATTTATATAGCGCTTTTCTAGTCTTAACAACTACTTAAAGCACTTAATGCACAGAGTACCAGAACCATTCACCATTCACACACTGTGGCCGAGGTTGCTGTACAAGGGGCCACCTGCTCATCAGATGAACATTCACACACAATAACACTGCGATGGTGCAGCATCGGGAGCAATTTCAGGGTTCAGTGTCTTGCCCAAGGGCCAGGGATGGAACCACCAACCTTCTAATTGGTAGGCAACCGCTCTACCACCTGAGCCACAGCCACCCCAGGAATGATATGATGTACAATAACAGCACTGGCAATTTACTTTTTGAGATGCTGTGGTGGTGAAAGGCTGTCAGTGATGGAACAGCCATCATCATCAGTGAGCCCGACAGGCAGGGGAGAGGTTTGTCCATCCTTGAAACTCAGATCAACTTTTTAATGAACATAGGGCGGTGCAGAGAGCTATCTCGGGGTCTACTTTAATACGTCATAATGTAGAATGTTGTTTTTTTATTTTCTTTATTTAAAGTTGAAATTATACTACAATAATGGCATGGCAACATACTACATAATGGGGTGAAACAGCAATAAAGAATAAGGAATTAGAAATTAAAAATGTGTATTATTACACTATTACTAATCACACAAGACTGTGTCCTTGAAATTACTTTTATATATTGCTAATTTGCAACAGCAAACAGCATTTTGAGGGAAAGGTAATGCAGCCCCGATTACCTTTAATGTTTTTAACAAATTCATCTGGCAATTTCCAAAATGTTGATACAAAAAGTTTTCTTTTATTTCACTTATAATATCCAATAAAATGTAAATTTTATTTGTAATTTCCAGGAGACAAGTTTGAGTACAGTATATGTCAAGTTATTTCTTTATACTAAAAGATTAAAGTTAAGATAAAAAGACTGTTCCCACAACTAATCGAGACAAGATTCTTTTTTATGTCTTTTACTTTTTTACCTTAAATGTCAAAGTACTTGTAGGAGCGTTTTTCAAAACTGCTGTCTGTTAATGTTAATTGCTAATGAGGTTTTAAAATAAATCTGAAATACCATCCTCAGATCCGCTGTTGCTTCTGTCCGCCTACTGGTTCAAATTGTGTGAACACAATTTGCAGCCTAAGCGTTCAGTCTTACAGCTTTATCACAACATTGCTCCTGCAAATATCTTTTGTTTCCCCAAACATTTCTAAATGAGCATTAGAAAACCTCAGTTCAAGCAGCTGATGTGACAAAATGCACAGCATTCCTACTGGTGTATTTACTTTGTATACATTCTTTCACTGTAAATGTTAATTAAAGCTATAGTGCGTAGTTTCTGTCGCCCCCATGAGGAATTTTAAGTAATGACAACAAAACTGTCGGCGCGTCCACATGATATAAGCCTTCTGTGATCGCGCACCACCACCACCCCTCCTCCACACAGTTGCTAGTACCCAAGAAGGACATGGAGGATTAAAAAAACATGATAGACTCTTCAGAAGAGGTCATTATCTTCAGTCTAACTTCTGCACAGGAAAGTTACCGGACGACACAGTGTTCTGAACATAGCGATACTGAGAAATACAGAGAGAGTTTATAGAGCCGATAGTCTTAATTAGCTTTCTATCAACTCATCTGGCAATGGCTTGATTGTAACGGACGTTCATTAATATCAAAAAGTTACACAATAAAGTAGAGATGTTCTGATAGCAGTATCGGTATCGGCTCCGATACTGCCTAAACGGTATCGGGAAGTACTGGAGTTATGCACCGATCTGATACCACGTAATAAAGCCCTAAAGAAAATCTACGTTAAAGTAGTTTATTTATGTTCTTTTTCCGTTATAACTGACTGTCAAACTGCATAATAAAAGAAAGTTCTGTGGCATTCATTGTTTGTGTTTGTTCATGTTTCACAAAGAGTTTAACCTGAGCCAGACCGACAACAAAGATAGAAATCATATCGCATCCATACAGGGATAGTAGTATACAGTTGTTAAAACATAATAAAATATATGACACACTGGTATCGGATCGGTACTCGGTATCGGCCGATACGCAAGTTCAGGTATCGGAATCGGTATCGGGAAGCAAAAAAAGGTATCGGGCCACCTCTACACTAAAGCTTCTATTAAAGCTAAAGATCTGAATATCACCAATTTACTCTTAAATTGTTCTTCATCTTGCTTAATAATTTGTCATCTGATTGCCCTGACTGGCTCATGCAATAGGACTGTGAATACAAGATAGGCACATAACTATCAGATGATGAGGTTTTATATTTTAACTGATTGATGATGTAGCATAAAGAAGGTCACACTTTCTGGGAATATAACAAATTGTCACAGATAGTTTATAGAAAACATAAATCGCTGTCCTCTACATTTGTCCTCTGCAGTTTCTTGAGTGAATTTTCGGTGAATTTCCCATTCACTCTCCCTGCCCGGGCCTATTTTTCATCTTCATTTCACAGATGTAGCATCAAAAGTAGTTTTTCTGTGTCCATTAAGCTTTTAATGCTGAGGAAACAACCCATTGGCTCACAGCAATGTCCACTACACTGTGCATTACCTGTGACCCTTCTCTGCTGGACCGCTCTCCCGCTGTGATTTTCTGAGTTGAAAGGTACAGACTTAACAGGCTCTTCATAGAGGCCAAAAAAATGGGTGTCGTTGAATTTGACATCTCGGTCGTGATAAAAGAGAACTACTTCCCTACCAGTGTGCAGGATTTTATCTACAAAATAAGTACAGATCTGTAGTGGCTTTGAGAGCAACCAGAGAGATGCATTTCTGTTATAAAGAAAAGTTTAATACAACATATTTTAACCCGGAGATTTCCGTTAAACATTAATGATTCTCAAACATGGCCAAACTTCAGGACATGATGGTCATGAGGAACTTGCTCTCCATAGGAAAGATTCTTGGAGAGGGTGAATTTGGCTCCGTGGTGGAGGGACATTTACGTCAGGTTTGGCCTGAAAAAGCTCAACACTAATCCGTATTCAGGAAACATTGTTTTTGACATTAAAAAGTAAAACATATTTCATCAGCCTTGTTAGCAGAGAGCAAAGCAGTAAAAGAGGTGTTTTAAGAATGAAATGTGTGATAATATGAGCCTTTCAGACAGAGGTGACAAATCCAGTTTCTACTGGGAAACAAACAAAATGTTGCAGGGGGTGAACACACAGATCCTCAAGTGAAAGCGTAATTACGTTAAATAATGTGCAATCATGCCAAGCTCCTCTCTCCCTCTGTGTCTACCCCCCCTCCCCCCAAAACCATCCTAAATCAGTTTTGTATGAATGTGTAATTATTTTTGCTGCACAGAGAGAGAGAAAAACAAACAATTGGCATCCTGCAATTTGTTTTCTCGTTTGAAGGCAGCACACATCTGAAAGCGGGGTCTGTGTGACGGCAGCCAGCATTGTCGCCAAACATTCCAAATATGCTGGCACTTGGTTGTGTTCCTTCTCGCCGTCGCTGACATCTGTAAGTCTCCAGTGCTTCACTGAACAAAGACCATTTGCAGAGGGAAAGATAACAAAATGGGCCTTTTGCTTCATATAAGGTGATTGTGTTCTGCTATGCAGCAATCAATTTAAAATAATTACAGTCTTCATTGAGCCGAGGTGGTTGTTGTGGTTATTTGATATTGTGGCTCTTGATTAGTACAGCTCTCTTGACTTCAGGAGAACCTGGGCCATGTTCAGCCCCGACAAAACAACACGTTTTAAAAAAAAATCTGTGTTGAACACACTGTTGTGTGCGCAAGCTAGAGTTTAGATCCGACCCGAGCCCGGCCGTTATTTTCCGCCACCATCCTCGGGCCGGGCCGGGCCGGGCCGGGCCAGACCCTTGATCAAGCATTTGTGTTTTTTTTAATCATTAGGCTACTTTAGCCTAATTGGGTGGGGAGAAAGCTATGCCATAATCAGAACTATTATCTATTTAGGCCAAAGTAACAAATGTGTCCAAAAAGTTACACAAGTTGGACTACAGTTACAAAATGCAACATGTGTCATGCGCGGAGTCTCCTCCTCTCGCACACATCACACCGGGGCTGCAGGCTGTATTGTGGAGCTTAAGTGCAACATGGAGCTTGAGGATGTAAAGAAAAAAAGAAAAACGGGAGAATTACCTTTGAGCAAGTTTGGAGGAAAGTCGGAGGTATGGAGCCATTTTAAACAAGTCGTGGGCAGTGACAACATATGTGTCGGCTTTGTTGAGTGCATTAAGTGCGGTACGCTGTTCGCCTATGACAGCTGATAAAACGGAGAAGTGGATGATGAAGAGACACATGAAGCAGGCTCCCCGTGGCAGAAAAGATGATAGTGAGCCTTGAACGTCCTCTTTTGTTAGTTCTCCAAGCATAGGCTCCCCCTGAGGGCGAGTCAAGCGGGCAAGCCCTCACAGAGAAATACGTTGAGTTTTTTACGTTTCTTCATTCAGATCCATTTGCGATCCGTTCCATTCTGAATAAACAAACAACGCAGTTTACATGCTTCGCTCCTGTTGCATTATTCATTAAGATCATTTTAAACAGATTTCTGCAGTTCAAACAACTCTGAATTGTAGTTGAGAACGTCAGTTATAACGGCCCACGGATTAAAAAAAGTGTTGGGTTGAAATCGGGCTCGGGCTCATAATTCCAGTTAATGTGTCGGGCCGGGCCGGGCTCGGACACAACGTGCACGGGCTCGGGCAGGGTCGGGCTTGATTTTTTGGGCCCGAACGAAGCTCTAGCGCAAGCGCGCTGCCTTTTTATTACCACGAGTTTAGAGACACGTCTCTGCTGATTGGGTATCACCTGTGACACAGCCAATAAACGAGAGAAAACATAAATCAAAGCCCGTTGCACACCGTTGCACACCGTTTAGAGGAAACATGTCGTTCAACAAGGAAACTGTAGCAAAAAGGTGCACACCGTTTTGCGATTGAACGTGCCCCCAGAAGTGTGTACTGTAAGTGTGCAACGCTATGTGAGAGGGTAAATGTGCATTTTAACCGAGCAATGTGTCACATCTATATTTTATTATTGCTTTGACGGGGTCAGCCCTATGTTCCCACAGCTCAATGGTCCCACAGCCCTGTGTTCCCACATTTCTAAGAATTTTATTTTCCACTGAAAATTAGGCCCTATGTTCCCACAGGCCTATGTTACCACATTTCTAAGATTTTTCTTAAAATTAGGCCCTATGTTCCCACAGCCCTATGTTCCCACATTTCTAAGATTTTTCTTAAAATTAGGCCCTATGTTCCCACAGCCCTATGTTCCCACATTTCTAGGACATTTTCAAAATTAGGTCTTGTGTTTCTACATTTCCCTTCAATTTAAGCCTTAATCTTCCACAACATTTTTTAGAGTTAGGGGTTAGGGTTAGGGGGATAAAATCTGATACAAATTTATGTAAAAGGAAATGTGGGAATATAGGGCCTAATTTTGGAAAAAAATTCTTAGAGATGTGGGAACATAGGGCTGTGGGAAAATAGGCACGCTCCCGCTTTGACGACTTCGACACACATCATCCGACTTCATCAGGCAATTTTCGATAAAATGCACATCAAGGGCTCCCTGATGAGATATGGGCACATGTCAGGAGAAAATCTCTAACAGCAGTGACTTATCCAGACAGGATCTGTCAGGGCCTCCTGAAAAGATATGACAAGGGAAAATGGAACGCCGAACCACTGTGCATCAAATATAATCAAATGAAATCCTGTCGCCTAAAGTGCATATTCTCATCAATCTCATAATGTAGACAATATAATAAAGTCAGTGATAACAAAACTCCCCTGTGGGATCTGTCCTGCCCTGTGTGGAGAATACAAAAGACATGCTCAAATAGGACATAGCTGTTGATTTCTAGAAAGACGCATTTTCGGTTTAATGTTTCTGGGAAGTGACCTTGCCGTGTAATACATTTAATATACTACATTTAATATGTAACAGGACAAGTATGGTCCAGACATCGAACTCATGACACACAGGGTGTGGTTAATTATAGAACCGGGAATCGTCAATGATTTTCCAAATCGATTCGATTCCGATTCACAAGGTCATGCATCATTTTTATTACCGATTTTATTTTATTTTTGATTCAATATCAATTAGGTTATGAACATTTCAGTTACAATCCCAATGTAGCTTGGATATGAAAGAGATTCTACAATTGTACACGGTTCCCTCTAACATGCTGCATTCTTTAAAGTATTGATGTTTAAATCAAGAACTGACCCCAGAGCAGTTACATTAATCTACTTTACATGTAACATGAAGTGCAGTTCTACAGACTCTACAGCCAGTGAGTATTGAGTGACATTCATTCATTCAGATTGATTCAGCATTACTTAGTTGGTACCAATGGATTCTTTAGGTTTTCTAGCTTCATATTATACAGACAAAGATCGATTCTTTGGATTTTATGATTCGATTTTGGATCATTCAAATGAAAGTCGTCTTAAATCGGAAAATCGATTTTTAAAGCCCTGGTTAATGACTTAAGAAAGGTGTTATACATACAAACTTGCCTTGACTTGCATTAGAACTCATCCTCAAAATATTAGAAGACTGTGGACTAAACGTATTGCTGTAAAATGTGAGTTTGTGACCAAGTCGGGCCAAAATCAAGCAAACTTTCCAATTTCACAGCTAAACACTAAAATATATTTCTCAACATTTGAGGCAAGGGAGTGCAGTAACAGAATGTCCATTCATATTTGATCAGCGCTGCCTACTTTCACAGATGCTTTGATTCATGTTGTACTGTCAATATATAGTAACAGTTTCAGCAAATATAAATCGCTATTTTCTTATTAAAGTTACAAATGTAGCTCTCACCATTGGACAGTTAAACAGGAATAGTGTGGGTAAGTAAGGGCAGTTTTAACACTGTTGGTATTTAGTGTTTTTAAGATGTTATGATTTTTCATTTCTTTTGTATTGTGATGTGTGCTGTGTCTTTAAATGCCGGATCGTCTGCCCTCCCTGGGTATTAAAAAGAAACCTTGACCTTGCGAAGGGAAATACTTTACTAAGAAACCAGACTGATTCAGACAGAGGTAATGTCTTGCTACTACTAATATTTTTTAAGAAACGAAGAATTCTCAGTGATAACATTTTGTATGCCTCCTCGCCCCACAGACCAACAATCTGCATACAAACACAAAAACAGGATTATTGGATGGATTAGCTCTTCTTTAAAAAACAAATTCCATCACATGATGAATGAAAAAAAATGACATTTAACACATTCAACACATTTTTGATTAATATATCTCCTAATCATATGTTATTAATCTGTATTAATATGTATTATTACTCATGCAAGGCAGTGTATATACACATACACACACAGACACACACACACACACACACAGCCTAATGCTACTCACATGCACAGGCCATCTGGCAATCCTGGCAAATGTCAAAAGTTTTGCTTTGGGCCATGGTTTGCAGAAAATCTCTTGTCAAATTGAGGAATAAGCAAATATTTGTGAAAGAATATGAAAGCTGCAGGGCACGGCCATTTCACTGGCTACAACATCATTAAATGTTCAGGTTCAAAGAAACCAATTTATAGTGGCGAGGGAGTAATCAATGACTCGCTGATGGCTATTAATGCTTACAACAGGACCACTTTTTCAGCCAGGGATGTATACATAAAGGACTCATATGATCACAAAACAGAGTTGCTGCACCACATCTCTAACTTTTTTTCTTTGTAGTGACTTTCATACAAATGTACTTGTGTAAAGTGCTGCCACCTCCAAACTGTTGATGCCACTGTGTACTGCTCCACTTTACTGAGGTTCACTGGACCAATTTCCTACATGTACTTAAGTACTGGCCATTTAATTTTCTCATCATGTTTTCAGCTGTTAAAATTGCGTTGTCTAACCTAAATTAAAAACCTAGTTTTCCTTTGTTTTGATTGATCAACGCCTTCTCATGAACAGGCTCGTAAGAGATCGAACAAAAAATTACGCACAACAATTTGCATGATATCCTACAAAATTAGGGGTCACGTGATGACTGGCCACAAGTGATGCCATAAGTTTAGCGGTCTTTACAGTTAAATTTACCAGACAAAAGGTGACTGAGAGGAGTATTATTAGCAACCACTGGTCACACACGGTGAAAAGAAAACACCTACTGCATAGTACAAGAATGTTAGGCAGGTCTCAATCTGTGAAAATAATCCCGTCTTTGAATACCTCAGGAAAAACGCCATCTGACAAGTGTTGTAAGTGTTGTAGGTACAGAGCACCCTAACTCCTAATTTCCACCAGTTGTGGACCTGCTCTGCTGCGGAACGGCTCCGTGCTCTGCCATCCGTCGATACCCACCAGGTCCGGATTTGTCGCGGAACGGCTGCGGCCATGACTGACAGCTGAAGTCACGAGGACCCACGAGATTTTGCGAATTCACGTAGAATAGAACCACAAAACCAACAACAGTTAGTTTCCATCCAGAGGAGTAGAGGGGAAACAGCTCTGTGCTGTGTTTTCAAGGTGTAGTGCAGGGAAATATGATCCGCCGTGAGCACGGTGTATTTTATTTTGAAAATGAACCGGATGTTTTATTTTGTTTCTGTGCTCGACTTCCTGTCCCGCGCAATCTGAATTGCTGCGGAGCTCTCCGGCGTCCGGCAAAAATAGAAGCTCTGCGTATCTGCTCCGGAGGGCTGCGGATCGCCGGAGCTGGGACACAGTTGGAACGCAGCCGTTCCGCAGTCTGTGGAAATACACACATTGACTTTAAAGGGGTGATAGAATGATTATATAGGGTATTTTACACTGTTCCTTAAGGTCTCCTAATGGGGTATGTAACATTGGTTGGGCTGAAAATTGCCCGAATGATATTTTATTAGGCCCTTAACTACCCTGTGAATATGGCTCTATTTGGAACAAGAGCTTTTCTTCCAAATATGGTATGCTCATGAATATTCAGAATGAGCTACGCGCTGATTGGTTTGAGCAAACTACATAGAAACACATGGGAGACTCTCATATTTCAGACACTGCAAAGTTATACATTGTTTATCGGGCTATTTCGTTATTAAATTCACTTCTGATACTTTTTTAAGCGAGAAATCAACTATATAAAGCTCAAATATGGGCCGTTTAACGAAAATTGATGGCTAATTGCAAATTTGGTAAGACTGTGTGTCGGAGTTCAGCCGCCGGTGCTGCCTCTTCGCCCGGCCTGCCTTCCTTCACAGCCCCCGGCCTGCTATGAGGTACTTGGAGCTCGGTCACGGCTGCAGCCCACAGCAGGGACTACCAACACCGCTGCCCTGACAGAGATCCAGGGCCTTCAACTCCCCTCTTCCTGCTAGCTAAATGGCCCGTTGTGTGAGAGTGAGAGCGCCCGGCGGGGCTTGTTACACCAGCAATCTGTTACCACATGTTACACACATGTCACGCCACTTATACAAAATCTAATTAAAGGTCTTATAAAGCTAACAACGGTGTCCGATTTCAATTTAATGAATATTTGTGAAAACTAGGTGTTTCGTTAGCTGCGACTGTCCCTTCAATCCTAGCTATGTGTAGCTACAAACCACGGATAGTTAGCTTCCTTTTCGCCTTAATTCGATTATATTTAGAGTTTGAATTTCGTCACGCCACTTACACAACATCTAAATATATGTCTTATAAACCTAACAACGGTGTCCGATTTCAATTTAATGAATATTTGTGAAAACTAGGTGTTTCGTTAGCTGCGACTGTCCCTTCAATCCTAGCTATGTGTAGCTACAAACCACGGATAGTTAGCTTCCTTTTCGCGTTAATTCGATTATATTTAGAGTTTGAATTTCGTCACGCCACTTACACAAAATCTAACTAGCTATATGTCTTATAAAGCTAACAACGGTGTCCGATTTCAAGTTAATGAATATTTGTGAAGACTAGGTGTTTCGTTAGCTGTGACTGTCCCTTCAATCCTAGCTACAAATCACGGATAGTTAGCTTCCTTTTCGCCTTAATTTGAGTATATTTACAGTTTGAATTTCGTCACGCCACTTATACAACATCTCCCTAAAGGTTTTATAAAGCTAACAACGGTGTCCGATTTCAAGTTGATGAATATTTGTGAATTCCAGAGGAATTCTAAGAGGAGGCTAGCTAGCTCTCATTGATAGAGCTACAGTACATCCAGCCGCAAGCTCTATCAATGAGACTCGCGGACAAGCGGCGTTTATTTCCCCAATAGTTTGTTTAAATAACTCAACACATTATAATTACACACATTAAAAGATTAACTGGAACCTGTGGTAACAGATTGCTGGCGTAACAAGCTCGCTGACCGTGCTCTCACTCACACACACCGGCATTTAGCTAGCAGGAAGAGGGGAGCTGCAAGCCCTGGAGCTCTGTCAGAGCACCAGCGTTTAGTAGTCCATTATCCAAAAACCGGTGACTTTGCGCGGGTATGGAGGGCTGTGGGCTGCCAGTCGTGACTGAGCTCCAAGTACCTCAGAGCAGGCCGGGGTGTGTGAAGGAAGGCAGGTCGGGCGGCGAGGCAGCAACACAGGCAGCACCGGCGCTGAATTCCGACACACAGTTGGACAAAATTTGCTATTAGCCATCCATTTTCGTAAACTGGCCCATATTTGAGCCTTACATAGTTGATTTCTCGCATAAAAAAGTTTCAGAAGTGAATTTTGTAATGGAATAGCAGAGATATGACCTAGATTCTGAAGACTACCTGATCTCAGGTCAGTTGTGTAGCCTATGTAAATGTTGGGGCGTGACCGTTCTCTTAATACACCCATGGGCTGACAAAGGTTCCGGTTTTTGGGAGGTTGACGTCAACTTCCAGCTTTGTTGGGATTCGCCCGTTTTCAGCGGCAGTTTCAAAATATGAAATTTTCATAGTAAAGGGGTGTCAGTGGGACTTTGAGCTTCTATGTATGTCCTATTTACCCACCGAACTGTCGTTATTCAACTATGACAGGGTAAAATCGGTTTTGCATTCTATCACCCCTTTAATGGAAACCTAATGACTCTGACGCCGTTCCGCAGCCGTTCCGCAGCCGTTCCGCAAGCCGGTGGTAATTGGGGGTTAGGTGCCGGTCGTTTCAGAGGCTATTGCAATTGAGTTCAGCTGACAGAAGGTGACTGTGAGCCAGGCACAGAGCACTGTTAGGTGACGGTCCTTTCAGCGGATAGGATTGTAGTTTGGATTTAAACTCCGGTCCCCTTAGGCAGGTCTCCAGGGACACAAACGTGCGTTTCCTGGGTGAAAGCCTTGTGTTTTTCCCAGGACATAAACTCTCCCCAGAAAGCCTTGTGTTTTATGACCCACCCATCCACTCCGACTACCTTCCTACACGGACCAGAGCACCCTTATAGCAGCAGTCAATGTGGTGCATACAGCAACACAATCGTGGAATTACAGTGCATTACTTTTCATAGATATATATACAGTATATACGAATGGTTCATGAGAACAGCCTGGATTGATTAATGCTCTCTACTGCACTTTTATTTATTTCATTAATTTCAGAGTTTGCTTACTGCGGCACTATCATTGCACTGAAACTGCAAATGAACTATTTTTTTCCCCGTTATCTATTATTAATTTGTGTTTATATTATTTTCATATACAGTATATTGCAATGTATTTCTCTTTCTGACATGTTAAATGGTTTGTTCATGCCTTGAAACACTTTGAGTTGGAATCTTGCTATCCAAATGAATTTGACTTCTGGTAGAATGTGACAACCATTTTTAGGATCTCTGGTGACACAACGTCTACAGCTCGAAAAGGATAATCATAGTTTTTCATTGTGAGCTTCAGCGGTTCTTCAATCTGACAACAGAAAACCATGTTACAGTGGAACACTGTTTTGAGTTGTCATGCTTCACAGGGATGCCTGTCAGCAAAAATGAAGGTATTGAACGGATGAGTGACAGACATCATACAACCACGAATTATGTTTCAGGCAAAACACCCCAAAAAAACCCATCATAAGATACATTAAACATAACCTGCACCAATTGTCTACAACAGCGTACATGACTACATGCAACGCAGAAAGTGTTACTTTTATGAACATGAAAGTATGAAAACCATTGGGTCTCTGTGAATACAACTTATTCTTTAATACACTAAGCAGCTATAGAAGTTTCTTGGAAAAAAAAATATTTCATTAATATGCAAAGTATGCAGCAAGGCACGACAACATCTTAATGTTCTCTATAGGAGGCCTGAGTGTATGAAGTCTCTATTGTTCTTGGTTTCATATGTTTACAAGAATATCTACATACTGTAGACAAACACATGTGGTGAAGACAGTATGAAATTATACCATTTACTGTACAGTGGCGGAGGGACACAATAATGAAGAAAAATATTTACAGAATGAAACAATGGATGTGGTTATGCTCCCTGGGGCCGATAAGAGTAATAGGATATATAAAAAACAGCGCTTTTCATGCTTTAGAATTTACAGTAGTAATTATGTAGCTTTTTACAAATTTGCTTTTTTAAACAGACACAAAGCTTCTGTGCCTCTGTTAGTCATTCGAAAACTTGCCAACTGTAGCTTGTCATGCTGATAAAACATATTAAAGACTTTTCAGTGCTGGTTTCCCACCAACAGTGTGGAAATATCAATGAACGTAGCGCTGAGATGTACGGTTTGATGTTGTTAAACAAGCACAGACAGGCAGGACTTATCAGAAGAAAGTAATTATTCTCTCTTCATTTTCACTTTTTAAATGTGGAAACCGGAGCGATAAGTTGCCAAACGCTTCCTCCTGAGGGATCCTGCTGAGACGTTATGACGATTTGCAGCCGAGTGTTGACATGGCTGGAAATTGATTAGGAATTCATACTTTCATACATTCAGCGACTGTGAAAGTCGGAGCTCATCTTACTTGAAGTCTGAAGAAGTGGAGAAATAGAGAAAAAGAGGCCGAGTAAGAAAGAATATCTCTTCTGCCCTCCCCGGTGTGCGAGACAAATTGATTGTATTATTGCTGGCTGTTGGCAGTCACTATAATATAATGCTATAAAACAAAATACAGCCAAAGGAGCAGCAGGGAGTTTATGCATCATAGGAAGATAGTTGATGGTTATCATTTTGCGAAGAAAATATACAATGAGTTACCATTGAGTCCGCGCTAGCACCCCCACTACCACATAAATGACAGCAGAGGTGGCAGTTTTGTAAAAAATCTTAATAATACAGCGTTGCTTTCTGTAGTTGCCTAATGGAGACAAAAGACAGAAGCGCTCTGGGGACAGAAAAACTTCTATGAGAAAGGGAAGAATGTAAATGGAAGAGGACTACAGTTGTACTGAAAGCTATGGAGCCCTGGAAGTGACATGGACAATTCTTTTTTTAAGGCGCACGCACGCTTTATAACTCGCACTCCCTCTTTACTAAAGCACACGCACGCTATAAATAAGTCGCACGCACGCTTTAATTAAGTCTAAAGTGTGCGTGCGACTTAAAAAAAATAATCGTCCATGTCACTTCCCGGCCTCCGTAGAAAGATTTTCGAAAGTGTTAACACGATAACTTCCAATTAGTGGGATTACAACATAGAAATAACCCAATAACATATTAGTGCTTACCATTTAATGAGTAAAAGATACTTCTTAACTTATTCACTTTTTCCAGAACACATTCATTGCTGTCATCATTGTGGGTTGTTCATTTTTTTCAATTAATTGTTAAACTGTGTGACGGTGGAGCTGAATTTGTAATATCCAAAGTGGTATTCCTTTTAAAACATACTGCAGCACTTTATTAAATCACGAAATCACAGCAAATTAAAGAGAGCTAAACCTGCATTAACTGATTTAAAAATGGATAAATATACATTTTATTTTAGACAATAAGAGCAGTTAATACAAAATAATCTCCTTAAAAACATACCATAGGTTTTTATGCTAATATGTTAAGACTAAAAACCATTGTTAGCTTTGTTTTTTAGGGGACAACCAGACACAGACTTGTCTGGATACACACTTTTATTAAATGTCATCTGGGTAATGAAAACAGCATTCAAGCAAATCAGAAATGTATAAGCAGTTTATAGAAATAAGTTATTCCAGTTGCACAGAGAAAGAAAAATATAGGAGCATTTTAGATGGACACAAAGGAAATAGTACAAAATGTGCAGTACCAAACAAAAGGGTATCCAAACATATTTTTCAAAATTAACATGCCTAATTAAATATCTTTTGTAGATTTGCGGAGACATTAACATTGCATTCCTGAGAGCTTTTCCACTGGAATAATGAAACAGGCTGAAATGTTAGGAGGGGTAATCAGTAACCTGGCTCTCCTCCCACCACAACCCACTCTGCAGTCATACAGTGACTATATCACACCCTATTAACCAGAATGACCCAGAACCCAGGTGGTGGGGTACTTATTCATCTCGCTGCTTCTTATGCAGCGCGGTGTAAACTCGGCAAAAAACTGTTGTTAAAACAATTCCCCGGGACATCATTTACCATAGGCTGGTGAGCGTGAATAAAGGCCAGCACGTTTAGAATCCATTTCGCTGCTCGGAAGCCACCGCGAAAAAGCGACCGTAGGTCCATGGTAATTGCTACAACAACCTATGAACCTCTTTCATTTCCATACATCCTGGGGCGACCTCTAGCTCACCCAGTAAGAGCGTGCGCCCCATGTAGGCTGAGACCTTTGCAGAGGCCCTGGTTTGAATCTGACCTGCGGCCCTTTGCTTTGTCGTTCCCCACATCTTTCCTGTCTAGGGGGGGTGGGGCTTTTTTTGCTTTTGTGTTGTCAAGCAGGCCAACCTGTGTTGTCCCCGGCTCTTGACGAGCGCTGCCTGCTGTGCGAACATCGGCCCCTGGGAGTCAGCCGGACTAAGGCACAATGTGGGGAGGTGTCATGGATGAAATATGGTTTGAATGCTCACGCTGAAATGGGAAATATCACATTAGAGGCTTAAAGTACGTGTCTCCATGCCCTAAAGATACAGGGGCTCATTACGCACCAGCTTTGATGTATCTGAGAGAATTTCAATGTTTATCGTCGTGGTCTCTCCCGTCGCCGTGACGCGGGCATTAATATCGCACAGCCCCGCTGTTGTTTTTCCCCCCTCTACACTCAGCATGCAGAGTAGATAACCGTGGCCCCATTTGTCAGCCTCGGCTGCTTTCAGGGTCAACAGCGTGCAAATTGTGTCAGTGTGTTTGGGGGGGGATTTAGTCCAATTCGAAAGACCGGGAGAATCAATGTTTTTTTTTGTTTGTTTTTGTTTTTCAGAGCCGAGACGCAGCTTCGATAATAGACCTGTGGCTAAGTGAGCGGTGTCATTAAAGGCGACAAAGATTAGTATTATGGGTATCACCTCGTGTATTTTGCGGAGTGTGATAGGTCCAGTCACTGCAGCTTAAGGGGGGCTTACGCTCTCAACGCGCCATCGGTACTCCATCAGTGTTAGAAGACAAGCACGGAGGTGACACAATAGCCTTTTAAAATGCTTTAAAAGCATGTCTCTCCAGCATACTGATCAGCCCCAGAACAAAAAGCAGTATTCATGCATTTGGTCACATCCTGAGTCAGGAACTGTTCTGCCATACCTCTACTACATCCAATTAAAAATACATCTTACTTCTTGGCTCTCAGACACATTGCACATTCAAAAACATGGTAAGATCTGATTGTGTGGCACCTTTTTACAGCCGGTTTTATAATGCAGGGTTCCTGGATGCAATATGATCAGTAGAGGATTCGCCACGGCCAGAACGCTTCCAGCATCTTAAAAGGTTGCAGTGCTCAAGCCATTGCTGACTGTGCCATCAATGTGCTTTGGTCAGCATTACCATTACTAACGTGACTATTTGGCTTCCCACAGCTCAGCTTTTTCCCACCCACACCAATCTCCCTGCCACTTAGAAAGCTATCTTCCATGCTTCACACTATCTCTCAACCCATATTTTGATGCATATATCTCTACGGTATGTATCACCCATGCATGCTGGTGGAAATATTTCTTGAGTACAACAGTCTCTGCTTAAATGCTATGTCAGGACAAACGTCAGACTGTTAACTACTTGATGTTTGACCAAAGAAGCAAAATAAGTGATCTTTTCACTTGCTGGAAGGTGGTTAGTGTTACCTTTGGTCACAGCCAGGCTAGCTGTATCCCCCTGCTCCAGTCTTTATGCTAAGCTAAGCCTACATCTTGGGGCAGTAGCTTCATATTTAGTGTACAGATATGAGGGTGGTATTGATAATATACTCCCAAACAAAGTCTGACAAAAGATTCTTAAAGGGCTTTTGACAATGTATGCAGATTTAATTGAATACTAATTTAATTGAGTGTCACCACTCTGGATCAGGGCTAACTCAGCTTTTAGGTACCATGCCAATTATTTAATTACATATAAAACATGAATAAAACTGCTGACAGCCCAATATATTTTTTTTCGATAACTGACAAATGCTGCTACAGTAATTGGCATTCGACCCAACGTGACCTTCGTGTGTAGCAGTGTTTGTAAATACGATTACTGTAGGATACCTCAGGGTTTATCATTTTCCATAAGGTGTTCACATTATGTTTCTGCCTCCTGCAGCTTGTTAGGTGATTTTCCTGCCTGCGTATCCATAAATGACTGTAAGAACATGTTTTGGACAATTTAGGATGTTTTCATTAATGGAGACAGCAGGGCGAGCGGGCGTTGGTAAGCTTACAGCCAGCGAGTTCGGCAATCACTTTCCTATCGGGGGGTGATCTAGCCACTGTGACCAGATTACATGGGGGGGAACCCGAGAGGCTGCCTTTATAATTACTTTGCTGATTAGAAAAATAAGAGCCTCTAACAAGCTCTGTCAATCAAGCGTGCACTGTTTTCCACAACGATTAGGTAGAGAAAAATGCGGAGCCTTTTTTCTGTGTTATTATACAGCCTGCAGTTCTCGTCAAGTAGCTGAACGTTTTTCCAATTTACCAGTTTCATAAACAATGGAAATACATAAATGCTGCGTATTCATAAACATTTCTGCTTCAGTGACTCCTTCGCCCAACACACATGTTGAGGAGAGTGCATGTAATTGTGTTTGCCTGCATGTGTGAATGTAATCGTGCATGCATGGGTATTTGCATGTGTTTTTAGCCGTGTGTGTCCAACACAGGCTAAAACAAATTCAACAGAAAGTGTTTGTTTATTTGTGTTTCCCCCCATTGTGGTTCGCTCTCACACTAATCCCTCACTGAGGACTTATTCTGGTCTGTTGTTTAGGGGGGTGAGACTCTAACTTGATATAGCAAAGCTTGGCAGGAAAGAAGGAAGCCTCTCGCTCCAGCTCTGCTGGCATGCCATTGATGCACGCCATTAGGCGCCATGTGTCACATTCTTCAACTAACACATGCAGCTTTTTTAGAAAAGGCACCAAACAATGCAGTGCAAATAAGGGCCAACCTGCAGGATGGCATTCTGGGAAGATAATAAGGACAACCAGGCGTTCAGCCTGCGAGCAGCTGAGCTGTATCTGCAATTCACAGAGGGTAAAGTTTGGTGGAGAACTTGTGCAAGTTGTTCTGTACAGCATCCACCCAGCCATCAATTCACCGCCAGCAGCAAGCGGCTAATTTGTCAAACTAGGAATGAAACCAGTATTTACCACAATAGCAAGGAGAAAGCAGGATGACTCACTGCATTCTATCTTTAACCAAACTGGGTATTATGTGTATTTAACATAGACAATTACTGGCTTCCTTTCATTCCTCCTACTCCATTTTTTCTTACATTAAAAGACCCATCAATTAAAATATCAAATCAGCACCAAAGCACACATGCACAAACACACATGTACATACACACTTACTTCTCCCTCTGGTGTGCACACTTTGGATAGAAATAGCATCATGAGGATGCGCTACCCTTTGTAAAAGAGGGTCTTTGGCAGCACAAGTGACAAAAAGAAAAAAACTTCTACCACCTTCAAATGTTGTGGGTAAACATTAGAGACAACCTGGCGCTTATAAAAAAATATATTAATATTGTTTTGTGGACGGCTATAACACCCTGGCAAATAAACAAATCAAAAGTAGACAAAACAAGTGGCTGTGATGAAATTGGGCTGCAACGACACGTAATTTAGCCCGAGTGGAGCACCGAGAGATGTGGAAGAGACGGCTCACCCCTATGTTTTCATCCTCTGAGACAGCTGCTGCTACTGCAATGCTTACTCTGGGCAGTGTGGGGAGAAAGATAAAAAAAGAAGTAATAGCTTCACTACAGAAAGAGAGACTCTTGGTCCTGACTTATTCATGGGCAGCCTTCAAGTACTGTATGAAAGAACCAGCTGAAGCCATTCGATGTGGACAAATACGGATTTCCCTTTGTGTGTGCAAAGCAAACTAATCATCATTGTCATGGTTACCTGAGTAGGCACATGAGGAAAGCTTACATCCGTTCATTTAAGGTGGACTTTACATGTCACGTCTGATTGTTTTGTGTGCATAGAGCAAAGAGAGAGACCCCTAAAGGAAAATGATTTGTCAGGATTTGGGTGCAAGCTGTCATAAAAGGTTACTGGCACACACTCACTCGTGCTGGCTTCCGATGTGAATGTACTTTGGGGAATACAAAACCGTAACGCTAATAAGCTTACCCACTAAAGCCACAACGAAGCCGCAGAGAGGACATTGCTTCCTGTTGGAACAGGATATTGTGGCTGGTCATACCGAAGCATAAGGAGGGATTATTCATAAGTGTTAAACAATTTGATATTGATAAAAAAGAGTTATGTTTTATGTTGGGGCAGAATTCTTAAAACATATAAGATGGTTGCATTGGTTGGAATTTTCACCCGGACATGCCTACTGGTGCACAATGATGTAACCATTTGAGGTCCAGGAAGTAAAATTAACTTTCTACAAAAAAACACAAAAGTATTTAAAAGGAAATTATAATTCAGTTTATCAGTTTAAAGTGGGTTTCACTAAGATCCTATGTCCTCACATATACACCCAATGATGTAGTGTTTCCTGCTGCAAGGAGACACAGTTCACAGGTCCTCCTGTTCACAAAATGAACGACAGAAAATAATGAGGAGAAGGATTCAAAATAACAATAGGCTCCATTTATTGTACATAGTTCTCTTTGTTAATGCAGGGCATTAAAGTTCCAATTAAACTGTACAAAACAGTTTGCAATATGTGGACATACATTTATCTATTTTTAATGAGCCAGTCTGGAATTTTAATCCAGTTAACAGTTCTGAGCTCTTCATTCATCTTGCATGACATCCATTAAATGGACGTTTTTTTTATATAGCGCTACTTAAAGCACTTTTCCATAGTACAGGAACTATTTACCATTCACACTGTGGCCGAGACTGCCGTACAAGGTGCCACCTGCTCATCAGATAAACACACACACGTTCAGTGTCTTGCACAAGGACACTTTGACATGGGACTGCAGGGATCGAACTGCCAACCCTCCGATTGGCAGGTGTCCGCTTTACCACCTGAGCCACTTTGTAGTATTGTAATGAACAAAAGTGGAAATTGTTTCTTTTCTTATCTTTGTTTTTTTGTAAATGCTTGATTTATTTTGGTGTCTAAAGGACAAAAAAACAGATATCACCAGGGAGCCTGGATTTAGTCTTGTATAATGGGCCATTGGTGAAAACTCAACAATTCCTTACACCTACTCAATACTTGCAGGGGAATTGAAGCAGTGTAAGAAACTCTCTGAGCTTCGAGGCAGGATAAATAAATCATTAGTAGAACTGACATCAGAAAAGAAGTATTAATTCATTAATGCCCACATGTTCTTTAAACAATACGTTGCTGTAGTAATACAGTATGTTCTATTGATAGATGTTTTGGCCTTAACTGCGAATTAATTACTAAATACTAAATTGCTTTTATAAAGATGAGGGTGGGAAGTATTGATTTTTTTTCTGGCTTTATTTTTTATTGCTCTGTTGTTATGTTACACCAGTCTATCCTTCTGATGGCCTGCTTTTGACTCAATCATGAAATAAAGCAGGAAATGAGAGATGACGTTACCTTAGTCTATATCCACGACGTTCCACTTCCGGGATTGCTGGATGTTCACTATTGTTGGCCAAATGACCGTTACCTTCCGCTTTCTTTGTGTTGGAATTTTAAAATTGATTTCTGAGGACTATGGTTAACTGCTCCTCAGATCTCTGCAGGGTAAATCCAGGCAGCTAGCTAGACTATCTGTCCAATCTGAGCTTTCTGTTGCACAACTTAAACTACTTTTGAACTTTTTCCACCAAAACAAGTTCCTTCCCGAGGCTATTTTGCAGAGGCACAGGGGCTCTGCCCAGTGCTTAGCGCCGCCCAAGACGATTGCGATTGGTTTAAAGAAATGCCAATAAACCAGAGCACGTTTTTCTCCCATCCTGGGAATTCTGTGTGGACTAGCCAGACCCTCCTCCGCAGCGCTGTGGAGGAAAGTCCAACCAACGTTACTGTAAATCAGCTTGTGTCCCCGGCAGGTTTATGGCACTATCAGAAAATAAAGCTTACACGGCCAATTCTGATCGCATCATTGATTCTAGATGCACTACAGGCTAAAATGTCCTCATCTAATTTCTCACCAATCAGATGGATTTGTATGTGTTCTAGCAGTATGCTCGTGTTTGGCGGTAGCCTTTAGAATAATAGCCTTGACTCTTGTTTCTTCTCCCTGTTCAGTTGTTACTGAACTAATTTTCTATTCACACACCAACGTCTTATCAGGGGGAAGTTGTAGGATCGCAGGGTGGTACAAAAGTTTTAATGATGAAAGTGCCAGCAGCAAATTGCGACATGATTCACTGGAGTCTGCCAGAGGCTTTTTGACAGAGACAACCATCAGAAGAAGAAAAAAAAGAGGGGATAGACTGAGTGAAGTCAGGCAACAGATCTGTACTAAATGAAATAAATGTTTTTGGCAACTTATTATATCAATTCTGAGGCATCGCAATTTATGCCTTTTAAGGATTTCAGTTTTTAGAGTCCTTGAAAATTCAAAACCTTGACTTTTTAAATGTACAACTCCTCCGTAAGGTTTCCTCTTTTTTATGCTGCCGTAATATTCATGTGCCTGGTAATTAAATTAGTTTACCTAATGCAGAGTCAGACTTTTTTCTCGCAGACATCCATCAAACTCATGCAGATGATGAGTAAGACAAATGGACATGCTTACATTAACTATAGACACCTTCAACTAATATTTACACGTGGCACTGTTAGATTAACAGTTCCTTAATTGCACTATTCCACAGCTCATAAAGACTCTCGGTATCCATTAACGTGAGGTAATTAGTCGTAATTTGCATCGTTAAAGACAAAACAATGCATAATTGTTTATGAATACTCAATCAGAGGATAATTACCTAGTCTTGATCTGCATCTTCAGGCTGGAGATATGCAGAAAAATGCAAAAGAGGGTTGGGGAGTCTTTGTTCTTGGCCTTAAGAACAACTTCCTCTTCCTCCCCTCCTCCCCCACGAACACACTTCAGTTCTAACAAACCCTGAAATTTGGCTATCTAATTGCTGCTGGCCCATTTTTCCTTTTCCCTTCTCCTTCTTGTGTGGGGAAAAAAGGAAAGTGCACAACAAAGTCAATGCGTTTGTCTTGTTTTGTAGCCTGTAACACTTTGTCTGCAGAATGGCATTCCTCTTTGTTGGGTATAGAAAGTGAAGATCATTAGCTGCTGAGAAGACATAATGAGGGGAGCACTGAGAGGACTATTGCATCGTGTGTGAACATTCCAACTGTGAGTGAATGTTTTGAGTATCATTGCATGTTCACATGTTGCTTCCTATGAAAACTATACATGTAGTGGTGATTTTTTTGTTAGTTTATTGCATTGTATGTATATGTGTATCCATCTATAAGAAGACAGCGTTTTTTTTTAAAGTTTGACCATCTATCTATTACTTATTTAATAATCAAGCCGTTTCATAATGACTCTTGCAGGTAAGTTAGTTTACTACTTAGCCAGTCAAAACAGCTGTACAATGTCTTCTGTGCTTCTGTGGAAGGAAAGAATAATAAGGATGTGAGTCTTATAAGCCACTAAATATCCAATCAAGAATTAAAACACGACTGAATATTCATTCCTTCATATTCATTCCTTCATATTCATTCCTTCATATTCATTCCTTCATATTCATTCCTTCATATTCATTCCTTCATATTCATGTTGAAATCCAAATACCACTGAATGTAGTGCACTGAAATAGTTTATTTATATATGTTTGAATTCCAAAATTGAATTTTAATTTCAAAAACATATCATTTTTAAGTGTCCAACATGATGTCCAACATGATGTCATTATATAACGCTGATTTGTAACTGATTTCTCTTGTTTTATTGAGCAGTTTTCTTCTTCCCTGCTGCATTACCACCAACCTGTAGATCAGTGGAATAGTGTGACACCATCGGCAGGAATACTGTGGCACACACACGTGCACGTACATGCATGCACGAGACAAACGAAAGGGCGACCCGGTCAGAGAAAAACAGCTTCTTCTTTTTTTTTTTTCTTCTTCAATAGTTTTGAGACAATTTTTCAAGTGAAATCACTGACTGCACATTTTGAACAGAAAACTGAGGGGGCGTCTGGTAGAAAGTGTTTTTGGATCTTTACGCAAACAAGAGGCTGAAAGTTGGCATATCTTTGCCTCCTCAATTTTTTTTAGTCAGTCTCTTGTGATCTCCCAAACCTATTGGAGGTGCAGTGCTAAATTCCTGGATTACTCTTCCAATTATCAGGCTCAGATGCTTCTTTGTCCTTCCCAAACTAACCAGTTCTGTGAGTTTTGCCAGACATCTGCTGGACTAAATTTATGCCCCATTCTCTTGTCTCTGAAATCCCATAGTACTGAATTCCCCGCTATCTACTGTATGTTCCCAAAACTTTACGGGCATGTATTTTGAGTTTGTTAGGATTTTATTTTGATTTGTATGTTTCATACAACAACAAACATTAATGTTTTACAGACTCTCTATCTTTAAATTCGACCAAACAAAGGCTTACTTAGGATGTTTTATTTATTTTTTTGTGTGTGTTTTATACAGATGTGAGTTTATTTGAGATTATGAGAAGAAGGGTATTAAATCAACCACAAATACAAAAATGTCAAGGATAAGAGAATAAAGTCAAATACTTATTTTTATTTTCTTGGACAAAGGTGAGTCTGGAAATGAGATGCTGTAATTGTATACTGCCTAGCTGCATCGTACCCAGTCATTCATCTTCTTAAACTAGACAAAAACACTCCTTACCCATAAAAGCTGCATGCCGTGCAGCTGCTAATTTGGAGTTACGGCACCTTTTTCATACCAATTCAAGCGCTGCCCACATAGTAGAGGATCATTGCATATGCATAAAGCCCAACAGAGAGATTACCCTACCCCCTCACCCTCACACACACACACACACACACACACACACACACACACACACACACACACACACACACCAACTATCACCATACACACCTTTATAGATTAGACTCGCTTTGATAGCTGTTTTACCACTCTGCATGAAGAATGTAAATTAAAGAATTAACACACATGCACGCGTAGAAACAGGCACACAAATACACCTACGTACAGACCTGTCTGCCAACCACCTACATTCCATCACTCACATCACACACACCTCTTCTCTCCAAAGACCAACCCACCCCCCGTCCCCCCCCGTCCTCCCCCCCACACCCAACCCAGATGGTCGGTCCAAGCTACAGATCTGTGAAACACTGAGGTCACAGAGCATCATTCCAAGGGATTCTGACTTCCCAGCTGAGTGTTTAACATGCGCAAGAACGACCCACAGCCACTGCATATGATGCTACGTGCCAGAGAGAAGAAAGAGAGAGAGAGAGAGACAAAGAGAAAGACAGACAAAAAGAAAGAAAGGAAGCCAGAGAGAGAGAGAGAGCAGACACAGAGACACAGCGCCCCACAGTGGAGCTGTATTGTACAGTCTACAAAACGCCATAGGAAACATTAAAAAAGGAGATGTAAAAGCTTCAACACAAGAGTTTTATTTATGTCAACTACAATCCAGGTTTTTACTCCTACTCCTCACAGCAGCAGCTATAGTTCAGTTAGACACTTGTGGGCCTCTGAGATGCACTTTCAGAGTCTGCGGCATCAAGATTTCCCCCCCTAAAGTATAATTTAAATTAGTTTTTTTTTTTTTTTTTTTTTACATCACTGTGGTTTATTCCTGTTTTTGTTATTGTCTTGACTTTTTTTTATGTCAAATCAAATAGTTTTTGTATGGGGGTGGTACATTTGCAATTCAGCTGTGAATAGGGCATGCCCTGCGAGCTTTCTGTCAAACGTAATGTAATTAGGGAATAAGGTCGACACAGCCAAACAGGGGTGAGGAAGGCTAATCAACTGTCTGAGTCACTCTCCCACTGTAATCACAGGCAGAGCAAGAGAGAGACACATGGAGATTACATTGATTAACATTTAAAATCCCAGACCAAATATGTTCAAAGAGAAGTTAATTAAAATTGAATTGATCATTTTATTTAAATTTTGCATTAATTTCCCCTGTCTCTGCATCCATTCTCTCCTCGACCTCAAACTTTGCCAAAAGTGTATAATTGGCAAATAATTATACATGGCCAAAAGTATGTGGACAGCCCTAACTGTAAGGCTAAACTGTTGGCAAAAAGCTGTGGGCACATTATTTTCTAAATTATAATTGTATGCTCTAACATAAAGGTTTGGTTACACTTTACTTGAAGGTATCTACATAAAAATGACATGACAATGTCATGAACGTGTCATAAACACGATGTTTTTGTCACGACAAGTTAGGGTTAGGGTTCATGTGTCATGACACTGTCATGTGTTCATGACAGTCATGTCACTCTTATGTAGATACCTTCAAGTAAATTGTTACCAAATGGTTTTCTAAATTGAAACAAAGAGGCCCAGCCCAAACCAAATATGTGTGGCCTTTTGTCTAAGCAATAAGGCACACATAAAACAATTATGGCCTTCCACAGTTCTTACAGTAACTCCAGATTTACATGCATGTCAGTAAATTATCAACAGCGATAACCATATAATTATGAATTGTTATTTAGCTCCATAAAGTGTAAAAGTGTGTATTTAGTCCCACAGACAGGTCAGACACAAGGCAGACCAATGTGTGGAGAATAGTCAATCATCTACTAAGTATGCATGAGCTGCAGTGGCATTATTGGTGGAAATTCATTGAGCTAAACTGTTTCTGGGAGTCTCTGTTGCCAGTGCAAATATTTGTAAATGGTTCTTTTGTAATCATTTAGTTAGTAGATTGTTTATATACTGGACTTTTTTTGTTGGGGTTGAAGGAATGTGGGGTCACTGGTGTCATGAGATAGCTTGTAATGTAGTAAGTAGTTTGCATCTTTCTGATTATGTACAGACATTGTTAGAAAATACATTTACAAGACTTACTTTTGCTCTTTGGACAGAAATGTACAATGTACAGTATGTGTTCTTAATGTACTCACACAATTGAAAGTCAACATACAGTACAGCACTGCACTTGATAATGACAAAGTAGCCTGCTGCATTCACATTGTCGTAGTACTGTACCTAAATAAATAAAAAAGTCAAACTGCTTTTACGGATAGCTTTTTAACGGCTTGTTGTTGTCATTATGCTGTGTATGGCCCTCCCATGGCCTTCTTCAACCAAATTATTGGCATCTTACAATAATGGTTTATGTAAATAAACATTTGTATGATCAAGGCCTCATAAGCAAAGGTGGGTTATTTAGGACAGACCTTGATGCATACTTTCTAAACAGATGTTCTCCCAATTCACAACTGCTCTATCATATTCCCATTGTACAGTGTGTGTCTCATAAGTGTCTTTTAGCAACTCACACACACAGGAGCGGAAGGCATCAGAACAACTGAACTATCTACACAGCCAAAAGTCCTTGTCTTTAGTACATTTTAATGTAGCTGAAATCCTTGTGAATACATTTCACATAGCTGCCATCATTCATTCACTTAACCCAAGGTAGGGTGCTTTAGCTTGAATTAGGCTGAGAATATTTCATTAGCTGCTCTTAAGTGCTGACTGTCCTTATATGTAATTTGCATTAATGCCTGGACTTTAAAGCTACATTAATTGATAGCCACTTGGAGACAGTGGAACAAGCTGTAAATACAACATTAATGTATTATCATCTAAATGATGACCATGTTACCAAGCAATTGCCTATTTTACACATTCAGCAGACACAGACCAACATTAGCATTCATTTGGAGTCGTGTTTCTAGCAACCTGCTGTCCAATATCCACATGTCTTCTTTGTTCTGTTTTGGTCTCCAAAAACTCATGGGGGAAATGTCAGATTTTTTCGGCTTTTTTGGCTGAAAACAGCTGCCTGGAAATGAGAAAACAAATTATCATCACCTGGCTGCAACTTAAACTGTGGCTGTGTATAGTGAGGAAATGGTTTATTAGCCTGGTACTGAATTGGACTCTGGTATTTGTATTTCTGATAAGCCAAGTCTGTTATTAGTTGGGTTCCATTTTTGGACTCATAAAATAGCCGCTTACCACAGGCTAAAAGGACATTGTATTCAAACTGTCAAAATGTAAAATGTGTTCATGTAACCCATGGTTAGGTATGTTTTACCAGTGTGAGTAGCAGGAAGCAGGAAGTACTGTTGCTATGGTTACCTGCAGTTTAATTTACTTACAAATTGCAACTATATTTTAGTGTGTCCTGTTATATAATTCCATTGGACACTTATATTACCACTGTAGTTATTAGTAATATGATCAAGATGTATGAATACTAAAATGGACCAAACATTATGCAGTTAACATGCAGTTAAAGCTGCAGTAGGTAAGATTGTGAAGAGCCAGGACTTTGCCAACAGATTTGAACATCGACAACTTCTTAGTCCCTCCTCCCTTTCTGCTGCAGCCCAAACTGTCTCCTAAGCCCCTCCCAAACATGGGAGTTTGACAGAACTGCCAGCATGTCAGACAACATGTTCAATAACTAAACACCAACACAACGTTAACTTTACTCACCAACAGTAAAACGATGATAACAAGCAGGCTAGCCATTTCAGCATCATATCAGACCGACCACTGTGCTAACGTTACTATCATCCTCACCAACGTAGCTTTGTGGACTTTTGACTACTAATAACCAAGTGAAAGATAAATCATTCATGGTAATTATGTTACCTGTTGAGAGGAAATGTGGCTACGTCTGCATCGTCCTTCAGATCTTTAAAATCCCGGAGCTCACGCCACCTCTGAAAAGCCACTCCATTATTCACGGAGTTTTGGAAAACCTTTCTGCAGCTCGTGCGCGGGGGGGGGAGGGGAGAACGTTATATATGCGTGTGCCTGAGCAGTGATTGACAGGTAGATAGACCACCCCTGTGGCCCTGATTGGAGAAAATCGACCGGTAGCGGTGGAATTTTGCCAATGGCACTACAGGCTGTAGGAGGTGCCAGAGGAGCTGTCTTTTTCTTTCTTTTTTTACATAATTCATGTAGTTCTACTGGAACATAGGGTCAGTTTCAGCAAATATGACAGAAAGTTAGTTTTATAAGACTTACCTACTGCATCTTTAATGATGTCTGATATGTAATTTTGCATCGTGTTTCCCAAATAAAAATAACAAAGTATAGTCATTTCTTTTGTGCGCAGTTTACTGTAGAGTAGGTTAACCTTCTGATTTGACTTATTATAACAACATTAATCAGTTCCGCCAGCTTGAGATGTCATACACTGGAGATAACATACACTACAGCCTGTCTGTGTAGGCCGAGTCAGACAATAACATAGCTCTTACATGTAACATTTCCACTTCATCTCACTGTTACCTGGGCTTTTATCGGCTACCGCTCTCGAGCTGAATCTGTGATCTCCGCACACTAAAGGACTTGCTCAGTACCCTGCAGATGTCTGGTCATAAATATGAATCATGTTCGATGGTATCAGGGAAGCTCAGATGTGTGAGTAGCTCAGTCTGGAAATTGTATTTCCAAAACCCCTCACTCTCAGCCATTGCAGTGTCTCCATGTTTAAAAATCATTCATCATCAAAAATCATCAAGTCTGATTCTGCCACAAATTAACACAAAGTTGAAAACATTGAGGAAAATGCCAAGATAAACGACATGTTATTGTGTTGAGAAGATAAAAAAAAGAAGCTGTTTTCCGTCATCCTTAAGTGATAGGACAGCAGATAGGCTGCAGCTGAGTTGGTGATGAATACCACTCCCGGCGCGTCTGACAGGTTTTTTGTGGCGAACATCATACTCTCAGCATTTCCAGTGGGGTCATTACAGATGCAAATCCCAGTCGCAGCAGTATTTTATGACACCTGTTCTTGTTTTCCAGGCCGGCCCTGGCAAGTGTCCCGTCGAGGACTTGCAAATCAAGACGGAAAACGAGAGATAGGCGGACAGGTAGGCCCGCTCAGCTGTCAGCGTTGTCCCTCGTCTCCCCCCCCCAACCCTTTCCTCCCGATCACAGCACTGCCATTTGTGCTCCCATCAGTCATTTTCATAGCCCAATCCCTCTCCCCTTCTTTACGTCTCTCTCTTTCTCTATGTTAGATGAGGACATAACGCCCCACCTCCGCTTGATTTCTGAGCATCTGCTTCTTTCTGCCACCGGTTGTCTCCGGGGAGCTTGATGCTCATGGGGGTTCTTTGTGAACTGGGTCAAAGAGCCTCCTCATTCCTGTACAGATGTCTGGGTTCATACAAAGGAAACAGGTCCCAAACACATGACCATGATGAGGTGAGTAGTGTAACCATGAAATTCTAAAAGAAAATCCTGCACTGGGTTTGTGGCAGAAATTGGATGTAAAAGAAATAGGCCTACACCATTGTTATCTGCCTGAATGACGATGTAAGGGTTGCAACAGTAAAGAAGGTCCAATATCCCATAGTTGACAGATTTATATTATATCTGCACACAATTCTGCACCACACAGTGGCAACATTAAGCGTCAATTTGGAAATAGTGTGTCCATTATGTAGCAAGGCAAAAAGAAAAGGTGTCGAGTTTGGAGCTTTGAGTGTTTCACGTCTGACTTTCATGCATGATGCACATGCCGTCAAAGACCTGCATTAACTTTTGCTCTTTTAATGATTTATTTTGGTGTTTTAGTTGCCTAACCCTTGCAATATGTCAGTCATAGTTAGTTTCCCATAACCACAATGATTTCCTTATTTTAACCATACTATGTACACATAGCTTTGTTGGCATTTGATGGAGAAAAAAATATACTGTCATTAAGCATAATCAGGGTTTTGCAGAATCGTCTAATATCGATGTTATTGTCATGCAAACCTCTTTAAAATCTCTCAACGACACCATATTGTTTTACTGTCATCTCATGTTGTTGTCTGTGTAATGGTCGCCAGCTGTAACTAAAACATCCAACCAATTAGGTCATCACAAAGTTTTCAACAATCATGCCTTAGTTTCTACTTCTCCTGTCAAATCAAACTGCCTTTCTCTCCATAATGCATAGCCCATTGCTTTACACTTGAGATTGATCCCTCACTGTCCGTTTCAACAGGAAACAGATCCCATTAAATCCAAACTAAACAGTACGGTATTCAGACCCAAGTGAATTGAATGGCAAGTATGTTGCGATAGCTCTACCTACCCTCTCTGGCAGACCAACCACTGCTGGAGCTAATGTGTTGCTAATGCAACCTTCAAGTAACCATTGAATTACTGTTGTGTGAATGAATGTTTTACTCTTTTTACCTTAAAGCTTTATTGAGTAACTTTTTGATATTAAAGGTCCCATGACATGATGCTCTTTGGATGCTTTTATATAGGCCTTAGTGGTCCCCTAATACTGTATCTCGTTTGAAAGCCATGATGTCTCTCTCTCATGGGTGGGCCAAATTCTCTGGGCGGGCAAAGCAGAGAAAGGGGAGGTAACCTTGCTCCTTATGACCTCATAAGGATTCCAGATCAGCCCATCTGAGCTTTCACTTTCTCAAAGGCAGAGCAGGATACCCAGAGCTCGGTTTACACCTATCGCCATTTCCAGCCACTGGGGGACCATAGGCAGGCTGGGGGAATTCATATTAATGTTAAAAATACTCATAAAGTGAAATTCCCATGCCATGGGACCTTTAATGAACGTCTGTTACATTCAAGCCATTGCCAAATGAGTTGCTACAAAGCTAGTTAAGACTATTATGTAAGATTGTGTCATCCGGTGACTTTCCCGCACAGAAGCTCTTATGAAGATAATTACCTCTTCTGAAGAGTACATGTTTTTTTAATCCTCCGTGTCCTCCTTGGCCACAAGCAACTGCGTGGAGGAGGGGTGGGGATGCGCGATCACGTAGGGCTTGTATCATGTGGACGCGCTGACAGTGTAGTTGTCATTATAGAATTCCTTATGGGGGCGACAGAAACTACGCACTATAGCTTTAACTCTAGTGGTCTCATCATGTGTACATTTCTTAGATTAATTACTGTCGTTTTTCCTATGGGTGTAAACAATGTTAACTAAATTTAACAGTGACCCTGCCAACTCATTGTCAAATATGCACACTTCTATGAGACCTGCACACAGCCAAAGTGATACATGTATAGAGTATATTCAAAAAGGGCAAAAATCCAAATCCAAGCCAAACAAAAGGGCCTACAGCAGTGTTAGTCACAGCCATGCCTTCCTGTCTCCTACTACTTTGCGTTGTAAACTAATGATTTTACTTAAAGCTCTTGTTTTTTTAAAGTGGCATAAAGGTTGTTGGTTGCTGGCTTCAGAAAGCACAGCCTTCCAACCACAAGAAGCAACAAATTAGGCTTTTTACAGCCAAAACGTAAAACTCTGAAGAGGGAGTTTCAGGTTAAAAAGTAAAGAGTGAAACCTGGCATTTCTGTAAACCCTGCCTGTGCTACTGAGCATGCATGGGCTTGTACCTGTTGGGTTTGTCAAGTACGGGAAAAGAAGCCTGAGCAACTAAGGATCAGTGTGTTTTGTTGTGAACATATCCAACAACTTGCGAAACATTCTTCTGTCTTTTTTTGGCAACAGAAAACACATGTTGTAAGTATGAGCTCCAAATTGATTTTAAGCTTCGAAAATTTCGACAAACTGGTTGTCTGGCACTGAGGATTTGAGACTGTTGAAGATTTTAAATGTTGTACTTCCCTTCTGGTCTGCCTTGTTCTTCAGTAATGACAAACTTTCTGTGATCTTGCCCAGGCAAAAAGCATGTTGCTAAAGTAAAACTAGAATGTGTTTTGCTTATGGCGTGAGCAAGTGTTTCTGATGGGGCTCCTGTGATCTCTGCAGTTTTTAATGGAAGTTTCTCCGTCTGTGTTTCTGTGTTTCTCTGTGCTTCTCAATATGCCTCCGGCTCTCTTTCCCTTTTTTCCTTTCCTTCCAAAGAAACATGAAAAAGGTCCAAAGATGAGGGAGAATTATTTGAGTGGAATGTGCTCTGCGCTCTATATGATGCAATCCAAAACATGTGTGGCTGCATTAGGATATAGCCTTTCCTCTGATGCCTTGTCCCTTACTTCTGAGGGGCTTTTTGATAGCACATCTCTTAAAAGTAAAGCTGTCGGGACTTTGGGGCATTTTTTAAACAACTCCATTGGATGAACTACTTTCAAGCAATTTGTTTTTTTATCAAGAGATTTGGTGATTTAGGACAGCAGTTTTCAGGCAAGTGAGCTTAATCTGTTTTAAACTAAGAAAATATGTTGACGATCCGTTGCTCAGTGGGAAAAAGAGTCCGCCGAGTTTGTGCTCCTAAAGGTTTTTTTTTTTTTTTTTTTTTTTTTACATTTTCATGTAAAACAAGAATTCTACTAATTTTTCCAGAATATGCCAATGTGTGCTGTCCTAGTCATCCATAGCAACTGTTTCTGGCTCCTCATGAACAGCCTCCAATGGTACCATTGTTCTGCTATAGGCAGAGGCGCAGGAAGTCATTTTCGGCAGGGGGTGCTGGGGTGCTGGGCGGGGGAGCCACGATCCACGAAACTATGTTACACAGGCTCAGTATTCTGCAGACCACTTACTCACCCCTCCCCTCCATGAAGTACAGCTGAGCTGACGGTGTACAAACTATATCCCAACATAGAATTATTATGGACGTTATCTGACATTAAGTGTTTCTGCTTCAGTGAGGCTATTGTAAGGAAAAAGCTTAACGTGGTTTAATGTACTTAAACAACGATCAATGATTACCAAATTTCTCTCTCATGTTGCTCCATGAAAACTGTTAACCACTGAAAACTGTCAAAAATTTGGTGATCACTGATCGTTGTTTAGGTACATTAAACCCCGTTAAGCTTTTTCACGTTAGGACTTATAAAGCCCATGACAACCGTGGAGCGTCAACCCACAACCGCTCCGCTGCCCTGCTGAAAATGTGAAGCAGAAACGCTTAATGTCAGATAACGTCCATAATAATTGGACTTTGGGTTCGATTTTTTTTTACGATTTGTTTTCAGTGGTTATGGGGAGCAATATGAGAGAGAAGTTTGGTGATCACTGATTGTTGTTTAGGTACATTTAACCACGTTAAGCGTTTTAGAATGTCCCCTCTTGAGTTCGGCTGATAAACTCTGCCATGAGACCCTGAATATCAGATTATCCAAAATGTCTTTGTGGACGTGAAGCAATGCCATGTGTGAAAGTCTACTCTGAGTGATAGTGCTACAGAGACAGGTTTTCAGGCGGCGAAGAGCTAAGAAAGACCTTTCAGAGGCAGCAGCAGACACTGGTAAACAGAGGCACAAGTGGATCAGCTGTTCCACCTCGGTGAAGAGCCCTTGTTTGTATATGTAGAGCTGAAACAAAGCGAGCAAGTTGTTTGACTGAGTGGAATGCTTGTTGTTTTAAAATTACTAAAAGTATCCCTCTCTTCATCCCACACACCCCTAACATGACATAAAAATGTCGTAGAACAGAAACAACAACCAGAGATATTTATAAGCTATCATTTTATTGTCATCGCAGTTTTAAAGCTTCGCCACCAGGGGGTGCACCCCCAGCGCCCCCACTTCCCGCGCCTATGGCTATCGGTAATGGCCACAGTGGCCACATTTAGCAAACAAATTAGCCATGTGGCCCATATACATTTGCAAAGATGTAATTTAATTCTCACGAAAATACACGCACACACACACACACACACACACACACCACAAGAAAGTGTGTAGTCAATCGTCATATTAGTTATTGCTCTTTCAAGGAGATATCAAACCACCACATTGCACACACATCCTCACTGAATGAGCAAGAATTAGACAAAAAGTGAATAGGATTCTGTTCACTAGAATCTGATGGAAAAATAACTGTCACTGTATCTCTTTAAACTGTGCAAAAGATATTTTTGTGCCATTAAGAAGCAAGTGTATCTCCCCCCTCCCCAACACACACACACACACACACACACACACACACACACACACACACACACACACACACACACACACACACACACACACACACACCAGCTCTTGTCAGTTCTTCAGTTGGACAGCTGTCACAGCAGAAGGAACTGTGTGACACTCAGTCAGCAGCATTCATTTGATGAGGAAGGCTGCTGGACTGTGGTGCCTGGAGCAGTCTTGTTCCAAGTACTGGTGCTGATGCAAGGTCAGCCTGGTGCTGCTGGCTCACTGACATACCAAAAATATAACACATTTCAATGCCAATATCAAGAAGCGTTTTGGTTCTGTCTTATTATGGAGCAGGGTGTTACCCACGACTAGTCTCGCATTGCCAAACCTTTCTCCACAGCACTGTGTCAGCGCTGGAGTAAGGTCTGGCAACACTGTACATAAATTAGGATAGAGAAAAAACGCTTTGGCTTGTTTGCATTTCTTTAAACCAATCACAATTATCTTGGGAAGGCAATAGTCTCAGGAAGGAACTTGTTTTTTGCGGAACATTTACACCTAAGTAGGTGAGCTCTGGAATGGCTAATTCCACGCAAAACGAAACGCCACACAAAATATAAATAATATAGATATGAAGTTGACTGTTCTCACAATAAAGTAACGATAGCTATTTAAATTGGCTGGGTACATGGTTAAATGTAATTTGCTCTTATCAGTGTATCGCCGTGTGTATTTTGTCCACAGCAGTCCACAGCAATCACCACCAATCAGTTCCGAAACATTGGCAGGATGGTTCTGCATCTAATATAGCAATTTTTTTCGTCTGTGTCTTTATCTTGCCCTGCGTAAGATAAAGCTACCGCCCTTGACTGCAGGGTTTTCACCTGGTCCTCCATTATCACGTGCGTAACACAATCAAAACCATAAAAACCATGTCATCGCCATGCAATGTCTCTGTGTTTAACGCTAGTCTCGCTAGCTCACTGCAGACAATAGGCCATGTTTTGAAAATGAAACTTTTTCCATTTTTCCAAATACAAGCCACCCCTGTTGTAGACTTTCAAGATCATGTGACTACTATTACACCATGTATTTATCATTACATAGGATAAGACAAAGATGCACATTCTTACCGTGTGATTAGCATACAATTCACCCATACAGTATGTATGTATTTGTGGAGTTGCCACACATCTGAGATACAAATGGCATACCTCTCTAAAAGCTGATGTAGCATGCAGAATATGTCTGCTTAAAATGCATGTTTATATATGTCATACACATAGTCTTGAAAGTAGTTGTTATCCCATCCACACATCAGCTCTTGCACATCCACTCGGGCCTGTGAGTCTGTCAGTGCTAGTTCCTTATTTATTTGCTCCACTTTTCAGCATGTTCACTTGCTGTATCTCCTTGTTCTGACTTATTATTATCTGTTCCTCTGCTTGTGCTGCAACGACCCAGTTTCTTTACAGGGATCATTACATTTTCATCTAATTTAAGGTTACCGAACAAGTAAACTAGTGACAAGGAGATACTGATAGTTTGACAGTTGGCTGACATGCTGAAAAATCCAAACTAATTGTAGACAAGCTACAATTAAACTTACAGAAATAGGATTTTCAGTAAAGTTAGTGAACCCAATCCCCACAGTGGTTTCAGTGATTACCACAGAATATTAAGATAATTTAATACACAGCTTCGTTGAATACTCGATTCTGATCAATGTCAATTACGTCTCTTTTTTTCTGGATAGCAGACCGCTGCTGTTGACACAGTTCTGATCATAGACTCTGGAGGACCATTTTTAAATCAATAAAATAAAATATAAAAATGTTGCATTGAACAAAGAGTAAAGTAGTTTCATATATCCTTCCAAACCCAACGTTAATATTAGACCTAGTCTTAGCGCTAAAGAGGCCATTCATCGTGACCGGCTAGTTAGCTTCCCTTTCACCCCTATATATTTTTATTTTATTATTTTTTATTGCAAGATTGTCCTAGTGGAGGCCGGTGAGATTTCCACATATATATATCTATTGACCCTGTGTTTACTTTCTTCACTGAGACAGAAAATGAAAAGACTCCATCAATCAAAGCTCATCTTTGGGAAGAAAGGAGATACAGGACAAGATGAAGAGACTGAGACAAAAAGAAAGAGAGAAGGTGATGAAGATGAGACAGGAAGAGCAGGTACTGCCCACTGTACCCAGGATAGGATCAGCATTGTGTCCCTGTGCTGTTCAACACAAAAACTTACCACAAAGATATATATGTTCTTTGGTAATTACAGTGGAATCTATAGGCTGAATTTACACAAACACCTAGCATAAATAAAGTGATATGATATAATATTATTGTACAAATATATTATTGTATAACACATTTTGGTTATGTTTATGTAGGCTGTATGAGACAAATTTCTATAATTCAAATCCAAAATGATGCAAACACAAAGATGATATAAAGAAGGTGTATACAATTTGACTACATGATTTTTAATACAATTTGGCAGCTGAGACAAGTGAGGAGTCACAGAGAAAGGGACAGACAGTGAATGCAGAGGAGCATTATTAGATTTCAATGGTGTCTGTAGTGTGAATAGCACCTTTATTAAACACCGTCACCATTCATTTGATCATGCTAGCCTCCTCTGTATTTCCAGATTGTAGTGTGGATCATTCATTGCAACATCTTAGTATCACTTCTTGACAGATCATTTACTGCCCACTAACATGGTTTTAAAACTATTTTTATCTAATTTTTCAAACGTCTTAGAATGCACATATCAATTCTTTTCAGGGGGGAAAGGGAGGCATGCTCCATAGTAAGCTCCGTTTTTGGACCTTGGCATTTCTAATACCCTGCGTACGACCACGTTACGACCATGATGTGCTGATTGAAACACAGTAAAAAAAAAAAGTATTATAGCTGTATGTGTAATTACAGAAAGTAACCATTTACTCATGTGCTAATTATACGGTATTTAACGTTCACTTTTGGTGTTATGCCACATTCTACTTCTATTTGCATTTCAATGTAAATAATTGCTCTTTTTACACCACTTCATTTGTTTTAAAGCTATAATTTCTCACTTTACAGATTTTGCATACCAAACATATGATCACAGTGTAAAATAAGTTTTATTGCAGATTAAGCAACCGAGAAATCTATAAAGTAATTCAAATTGTAATAATAAACCACTGCAGTAAGGGGAAATTCAGCTTAATGAATACTTTAATTTTTGAAAGTCAAGTAGATTGTGCTTCTATTTTTACTGAAATAAATTTAAAAAAAAATGCCAGGGGGCGGCAGAACAAGCTGTAAACACAATTATCACAAGCTTAAGTTGATGTGGACACTGAGCACTAGCATGTCCTTCTGCCTGATAGAAGTCTGTCAAATATTCACTCTTCTTTTAGTTCCGCTTTGGTCTCCACCAACTACATTATTTAGACAAATAGGCTTTTTAGCTGCTTAATGTTCTACTATGTTCATCAGAATATTAGTCACAAACTTGTCGCAGTTGTCAAAGTAGAAAGATGAATTAGCGCTACTTTAAGTAATCTATATCTGAATACTTCCTACGAACTTAAGAAAATAACTTTTCAATTGATATTTTTGTGATCTATTTTCATGTAACTGTGGTCAGGAGGGAACCTACTTCCAGTGGGCAACACTGACTCTCCGATACCTCGTACTCAATTAAGAGCTCATATGTGAGTTGGCATTTATTTGATCTTCTAGAATTAGAAAGTGAGGTGGCTATCCATATTTTTAATGAACTTATGACGATTGATTTATGTCAGTTAATTAAAAAATGACCTTTGACTGAAAACAGATTTTATATTCAACATTAATTACTGTAATGGGATACAAAAATACAAATTTGGATTTTTAAAATTACTTTTACGTTATCACTGACAGGAATGCACCTCTGTCCTTCATACAATACCTGACAGGATGTACATTTAATGAAATTTTTGCTCTGCAGGGCTCCTGTTGATGATGTTGGGGCATGGGGGGAATCACTCGACCATCTTCTGAAGTGTAAAAGTAAGCTCACTTATGGATTTTATTCCTCTCACTCTTTTGTCAAAAATGCCGCTCTCTCAAATCTCTGTCCTCTTTTTTTCACCCTCGCAATTCTCCGCTGCTCGGCCCAGCATATCATCTTGAATTGCCCTGGGGCTTCCTTAGGAGGATTGAGGAAATATTCTTCCTTCAAGTTCATCAAATCCATTTGGAGATATATTTAAGGATGATGACACTGGCAGAGATAAGAGGTCTAATCTGAGCTGCCATGGTAGATGGTGTGATTCCTGCCAGCACTTATTCATTTATAAAGGCGGCACTCACTGATGGCTTTCACCTGACCATATTCCCGGCCTTTATTTGAAAATGACTAAAGTGTCAGATGGGTTCCTTTTCTCTTCTTTCGGCTGTCTTTCCTCTCTCATTACTTTACCGAAATGAATTCAGCTGATCTGTAATATTTCAGCCCGTTGTCTCCTGCGTGAAGATTAACGATACATTTCCCAGTTGCTTCCATTTCCCTTTGAAGGAATGCAGTGACACCTATGACAAATCTGTAAACAGTAGCAACGAATAAATAGCTGCGCATGTGGCAGGTTGCAATTTGATGTCATTCATATACCTTTACATCTCTTGTGATTTTAGAGGGTCGACTCTGTTATGATTGAAAGCTCAAGATATGGGCCAAGGGTGATTTGTAGACGGAAACAAGCAGCCCCTGGACATATTTTGTTATTACTGTCAAAGCACCAGCTGTGATTTATGCAAAGCAATTTGTGCAAATAACTCCGGTGCTCCCAGTTAGTTGTTTGTTTGGGCTCCCAGAAGACGCGCTAGTATTTACACCAGCGTTTAAAATCACAGCTCCATGAATACGTCCGTAACAAGAGGTAATGGGTGCGAGGAGAAGATAACAACAAATATAGGTGTGTGCAATTATATGGTGCTGAAGCAGTGCACACTGGGATGCCGGGTTAGGTTTCGAAGGTTTTGAAGGTTGTTAGCGCCTCCAGGCACCCACCACAATACCCGAGACTTCTTTGAGCTAACAAGGACTATGTTGAGGAAGAGAGTGAAAGATAAGAGAATGGCTTAACCTTTAGCTACGGCTCATCGCTAAAGGTGCTGATTTTGTCCTAAAATACCCAGATTTCATAAAAAGAGCAGGTTAGTTCACATTGATTTTCACCTGATTTCAAATCTCCATGTCCATGTGTTATGTTTCCTTCTGCGACCCTAATCTTTTTTCTTTTTTTATTATTCTTTAATCGTCACATACGCACAGTATGATGTAGTCAAATTATATAGCTGCATTTCAACCCATTCTTAGTATTAGGATTTCATTTAATTTGCAGCTCAATTATGACGCCAACATTTACTTAAATAAAATATATAACTAACACAGGGCCTGTGCGATCTCCTAACAACCAAGTGGACGGTCTCTATTTTATTTTTATTGTCCTAAAGTACATTGTTGTCTCGTTATGTACTGTCATGTATGTTACAAACTGAATGATTGATATTTAATGTAGAGCCGTGTTTGAAGCCGTTCCCTCATTCACTCACTCACTATTCCCTCTATAGTGTTTATTAAATACAGAACTATATAGGGAACGACCAAACAGGATTTCGGACACTACACTGAAAACACATTGTTCCGTGTCCGTTATTTGTGTTACAGAGGCGGGCGCGCCCAGCATCATGTAAACAAACTGAAACAAAAATACTTCTAATACGTCCCTGAAACAAAACAAGCACCCAGGAAGAGAGTAAAATGTTGTATATATTTTACATGTTACATTTCCACTGTTAAGAAACAAAACGAAAGTCCGCTCCCTTTTTCCTTTTCAGTTTTCACGGTTGCTTCTGTTTTTTCTTCTCCTCTGGGAAAACACGGCCGCGTTGCATTGTGGTATACGGGGGTAAAATGTAGGGTACATCGTGTGTACACTCAAATTATGGGTATTTCATAGTGGACTATATAGTGAAGGAAAAAAACTGCAGAGAATTCGAACACCACTACAAAATGGCGAACACACTTTATAGTGCACTATTTCCGTGATAGGGAACGGTTTCGAACACAGCTTATGTGTTTGTATGTAGCACTTTTTGCCCAAGACAAATTTCCTCCGGGACAATAAAGTTTATCTTATCATAGTTATCTAAAACAGACTTGATGAAAAATGAATAATCTGTTCACCAGATCATCATCATGGTTCGCCAATTCACAGAGAGCTCTTTTAGATCACGTATCATTTTTGACATATTTCACCACACCAACTTGTACAGTTCAGTAGTTTGAAAATTCTCTGACAGCTGCCTTAGGCTCCTAATGTAGGTCTCTTTCCAGTACTATCTTCTGTTGCACTAGAATATTCTCTGATGTCCTCATGACTGTCACGTCCCGCTCGACCCCCTTTCATTTTCATGTTCTAACTTCATGTCAAAGTATTTGCTCTTTATGTCTGTGACTGTAACGGTACAGCACTGCTCTACTTTAATTGTTTTGGTGCATGTAATACCACAGCACAGCTCAACTTGTCTGCTGAGTTCAAAGCAGTCTTAAAGTCTTTAAACTCTTTGGTAATATTTTTGTGAATGAAACTTTCCCACAAATGGAGCGGAACAGGTAGCCTTATATAGCAATTGTAGGGGGGGGGGGGCGGTTATTCAAATGATCAAATCTCACCAACACTTCCTCATTAACAGCTGCCATTGATCAGGCTGAAATGAGCAATTTACAAGTTTAAGAGAGTTTAAAGCAACACTATGTAACTTTTAGCCCTACAGGTTGTCTCATTGGAACTACAACTGCAGCTAAAAGTTACATAGTGTTGCTTTAATGAATCTGACTCGAAGAAAGCCTTACAGAAAAGAGTTAGATAAGAATACTAACATTTTCTTGCATAACGCCCATTGTCTGATAGCACGAGATAATAGCTTGAGCACACAAGATTAAAAAATTTCATCTTTTGGGACTTTAGGGGCTCTGTATCTTCACATTTTACACAAACTGGAAGTAATTGCAACAATTATCATAATTGTACACAGCTCTGGTTAAAGGTGAACTATTATGCTTTTCCGTATTTTCTGACATATCTATAATGTTATAATGTCAGTGGTTTAATGTTAAACATGGCCAATGCTTAAAATAATGAGGTAAACGTATTTCAGACAAATCACCGGGAGCTAAAACTTCAGATTTCCCACTGTCCTGAATGCTCCGGTTTTAGCAGTTTTTTTCTTCTCCGGCCTTCTCTGATTGGTCATCTGCCCAGGTAGCCAGGACTGGATTAAAAATAAATAAATTGAGCTACTGGGGTGTTAACATTGTCGCATGTAGCTCCATGCTAACAGCAGTGAAAGATGTAATCTTGTCTCTCAATGTTGTTAATTTCTCCCCAATTTCGGGTCATGTTACTGTTGAAACACATTCAGAAGCCTTTTCTGCGATTTTTGACGGTAGAAAGTGCTGCAATATTTTATCACTGTTCACTGCTAACCAACTTATACAAACTGATCTCACAGAGTTCTGTGAAATGAACACGGCCCCTTAACTCAAAATCTGTGGCAGTTTCATGGAATCGAAAAAAATCTTCCCACGGAAGAATTCCGTGAAATGAGCATGGCCCTTTAAGTTAAGGAAAAGGTTGTGGGTGGGCTTACGTTTCCATGACACGCGGGACAACAACGGGATGGTTGGGTTTAGGAAAAGAAGAACGGGACGGTTACGGTTGGGTTTAGGAAACGTGACACGCGGGACACGTTCCCCGGTCTCCTATGTGAAAGTCTTGTGTTGGACCCATCCGCCACCCCAACCAACCTCCCTACGCAGATTTTCGGGCTTTCACACTACTCTACTACCGTAGTCGCTCCTAATGCTACGTCATCTTCTCATTGACTTTACATTACATTGTACTTAAAAAGACAGGCGCTCCAAACAGGTGCAGCTAAAATAAAGTATTTTTTTCAATATTAAAGCATGTACACATGTACAAACATAAAATGCAAGTATGAACCTAAAAATGCTATGTAATAGGTCAACTTTAATATAGGCTATTATGTATTTGTGGAGTAGATTTGGTTACACACAAAACCTGCTTGGAAAACCAGTTCTCTTTCCCTTTACTGTTTTCATAAGCCTATATATATTTATTGTTGCTGGCTAGACACCCTGTAATTAAGGTTTAAAAAAGGTGGGTGACTAGCCAGGTTCTTAAATCCCTTGTAATTCAACTTCAGTTGGATGTTTGAAATTAATTTGTCCTGGTTTCAAAGTGTTTCTGCTCCCTCTGTACAGCAGGCCAGCTGGTGTTTGAGGACTTCTTGAGGACAGAATACAGTGAGGAGAACCTTTTATTTTGGCTGGCCTGTGAAGACTACAGGAAAATTACCAGCAAGACAAAGATGACGGTTGCTGCCAAAAGGATCTACGCAGAGTTTGTCCAAGTTGATGCGCCTAGACAGGTATGGCTTTTGTAAAGTGAGGCATGAATGTAGTCAGACCTGTGTAACTCACACACAGCACTGTCATGCGTCCACAGTTTTCATTCAGATTTACTATCCAACACAATGATTGTATGCCACCTTTATTTTCTTTGTTGCTCAGCCCTGCTCTGTTTTTCTTTTACTATTTGAACCTGCAGTTAACTTTCTGAATAATGTCGTATCTCCAAACAGAGAGAACTCATGAGTGAAATAAAAGTTGGTGTTTTCACAGATAAACATCGACTGCGTGACGAGAGAAGAGATCAGTGAAAACATCTCACAGCCGGAGCCAAATTGCTTCGACAGGGCGCAGAGACAAATATACGGTCTGATGGAGAACGACTGTTATCCACGATTTCTGAAGTCAGAAATATACCAAGCTCTCCTGGAACAGGCTGAAAGCCATGAAAGCAACGTGAGGAAAAAATGAATGAGTGATTCTGCACTTTGGCCCACTCTCCTTAGAATCTAGGTTTTTAAGAAAAAAGGCTTGTCTGTCAGGGGAAGCAGAAGTGAAAGGAGCTACAGAGCTGTCGGTATGAGGACTGACAGGATCTAAAAGCCAAACATAATCTAAATAATGTAATAAGCAGCTTTTGAAGTCAATTTTTGTTTGGATTGTTTTGTATAGCACCGAAAAGGCCTGTAAGTCAGAAAAAAAGGCTCACATTAAGTTCTGAAAGGTTGACATTTGTTTGGAAAAGCAGGCCTCAAGATTCAAATGTTCATAATTTGTGTACACAAATTAGTCATTTGTACCATTAAATTAATTGTAATCAAGAAATGCTGAAGAGTTCAATTTCAAAAGCTCTATGTCCTGTCAACAAAAATCGCCAACTGCCCAATGCAACTCAACCCCAATGACATCATCAGTTAAAATGATTTAGTTATATACATTTCTGAATAATCCATTACCAGCACAGTTTTTTATTTGTGATCTACCACCCTTGTAATTTAGTTTTTGTTGGATACACATCTCATGAAAGTACAGTAAGAGCAACTTTGAAGCGCTGCATACTCCCTGCTCTTTAGTAAGTTATTAGTGAGAATAAATATTGTGTTTTGAATTAAAACTCCACTGTGTTGTTTTTGTTGGACATGTCCTGCAGCTGTTGCGGCTGATTATGATGATTATGGACAAACAAGAGTGCAGGGTACGCACATCCAAGAAATTTCCACAGGTGTTGGATTAAAAAGCAAACTCAAGCCAGAAAATATAGACAAAACGTCTACACAGTTAGCACCCAGCTAATTTCATTGCTAATTAGTGCAACATTTTGATCTAACAAAGATCACTAGGCATTGTCAAATCCCCACCACAAAGCAGAGCAAACAATATATGGTCACACTTTACTTTAAGTTTTCTACATAAGAGTGACATGACACTGTCATGAACGTGTCATAAAACATTATAAACAAGTCATAAACGTTTATGACATAACTCTTTTTTAGTAAGCGTCATTCGGTTTTGTCATGACACATTATGGTTAGGGTTAGGGTTCATGTGTCATGACTGTGTCATGACAGTGTCATGTGAGTGTCATGTATTCATGACAGTGTCATGTCACTCTTATGTAGAAAACTTAAATAAAGTGTTTCCCCCGATATATAGATACAAACTCACTCATCACTCAGGTGGCTATCTGATCCAACACATTCTCACTCCCATCACGTCAAAAAGCGATATTCGGTCAGGTGCCTTTGGCATTTGTTTTTGACGCAAAAAGTCTCCTCTGGCGTCATATTTAAATACGCTTGGTCGGGAGTGGCGTCACTTTTTGACATTTAACACACATTTAACTGACATGCGGCACAAAAACAGGACAGTTAGGTCTAGGAAAAGACCGTGGGTGGGGTTACAAGATGCACATTTCAGTGGCACGCGGGACAAGAACGGGGACACAAATCCGATCTTTCATACTACTCGCTGTTGGTTTTAATACTACGTCATCTTACAGCGCCGCGGTCCAGCTGCTGCCCTGCCCGGTGCGTTTCATACAGACGCTATAGGGTGATTTCGAGAGCCACTGACCGAGCATCAGTATTTTACGAGTTGAGAATGAGAACGAGTTGTGTGATCTGTTTGATTGTGGGTCAATCAAACCGGACCAATCAGAGCTAAGCTAAAACCACACTGTCTAATACTCGGGACAAAGCATGCCTTCATAGAAAGGCAAAAAATCTGAGATCAAAAATCAAGATGAATATATTATATATGTTATAAAAAGTCACTAAATCCAACGCATCAAACATTCTGTCAAATGTATAGCATGAATCACATAAATCATCCAGAAAAAAACACTTATCATAGAAACTACTATATAGAAAAATAAGACATTATATTACAAATATATATATATATATATATATACATATATATATATATACATATATATATATATATATATATTACGAATTATGGCCAATTGCTAGGATCTACTTGCTTTTGTTACTTTAGTCCTTTTAGGGAAGTAATACAATAATGTCTTCTATTTTTATATGTTGGCAAACACTGTGTGTGTGTGTGTGTGTGTGTGTGTGTGTGTGTGTGTGTGTGTGTGTGTGTGTGTGTGTGTGTGTGTGTGTGTGTGTGTGTTCTAATTTATGAACATGCAAATATCTATGCAACATTGGAAAAATGGGGAAAACATTCCCCAGAGTTAGGACGTGTTTCTCAATTCCTATTCTTTTAGAGTTAAAATTAGGTCAAGTCAGTGCCTTAAGCAGGATTTTAGGAATTCCTACAGCGCAACTCCAACCCCATGAGAAATTCTGGTTATGTCATGGTTTTTCAGTTTAATAATTGATTTAACTAATTCATTTGTTTATTATATTTTCTGTATGTTCAATCACTCATCATCTTTCTTAAAACTGTCAACTTTAAAGATATGTATTCCATTTCAAAACCCCATCCTGTGTCAGATGTGATATTTTGAAATAAAATAAAAACAGACCTGATCTCATTGGCCTTAATGGTATCTACAGCCCTGAATGGGGTTTGGGTTCAGCTATGGGCTAAGGTTAAGTTAAGTTAATGTTCCGTGAGCAAATGTAGTTAAAAACTATCGCGTCAAAAAGCGACGCTTGGTCAGGTGCCTTATTGACGCAAAAAGTCTCCTCTAGCGTCATATTTAGACGTTCGGGGTCAGGCCTATTGACGCTCTCGGGACTCGTGTCTAGCACTTTGACGTCATATTTAGACGGGATTGGTCGGGAACTACGTTTAACTGACATTCGGTACGAGAACGGGACAGTTAGGTTCAAGAAAAGATGGTGGGTGGGGATACAAAATGTACGTTTCAGTGACACGTGGGACAAGAACGAGACACAAACCCCGGCCTCTCGGGTGAAAGTCCTGTGTTGTTTGACCCATCCGCCACCTTACGCGGATTTTAGGTCTTTCATACTACTCGCTACCATTGTCGCTCTTACTACTACGTCATCTCACAGCACTGAGGTCGAGCTGCTGCTCAAAGCACTGTTGCTGAAATGTGCTAAAGCTGCCTTGCCTTGCCTTGCCTCTGCCCAGTGCGTCCCGTACAGACGCTGTACAGATTGATTTTTGCTTTGCTATCCGACGCTGAGAGCCATTGACCAAACGTCAGTATTTTACGAGTTGGGAGTGAGAACAGGTTGTTAAAAAGGTTTGTCACCTGCACAGGCATCTTTGGCACAATCCTGTTCTCAGACTACAGTTCCACGTTAAGCACCATCATAAGGGAAGTGACACACAACAAACTGTCTGAGCTGAATATTTTTGATCTCCTCAAAGGGAGAAAGAGAAAACAATGATGACACTGAGAATAGATTAACTAGAAAAGGCCTGAGAGTATAATGTAGTAATATCATGTAAGTAGAATTTTAATTAAAGAAGTTTATAATCTGGATTTATAATCTGGATTGCAATCCGTATCAGATATTATGATATGGTAATCACAGGTAAGCATTTTATCTTATTTACAAATAAACAGAAGATAATACTCCAGGAGTTTTCACAAAAAGTCTAAAAATAAGATCTTTAAAATTCCCAGCAGGGAGTCCTAGCTTCTCAGTAAATTAGGTTTAGTTCCATGGACAAGTATATTATGATGTTTCTTAAGATTGTCATTGTCACAACATTGGAAAGTCTGATATCCATTTTTTTGGGGGCTCCCAAAGGGCAAACATCCGGTGGGAATGAAGTAAACTGAGGTTATTATGCAGCATCTCTGGCATAACGTTGAGATTGAGATCAACCACAACATCATCCCTACATCATGCCCCACTCATTCCTTCATTAACTTTCCCCAGTATACATGGCCTAACCCTGGTGATACTAATAACATTAATGATGGCTCCAGGAAGTCATGACGGTGTGAGAGAGACAAAATGCACAATACCAGGACACCAATTTGTTTTCTACTATGGCCACGCCAAGACCCGCCATTCAATAGCAGCTTGATTGGTTGGGGTTAGGCATTGACCTCGAGTATTTTAAGGTTAGGATAGCCGATTGGTCAGGGGATAGGACCTGTACAAATCGGGTTATGTTACCTTGCGTAGGCATGGACGCCTGACCAACAGTAGTGTGCTAATGTTATTGCTAAAATATAAAATATCGCTACCAGGACCCTGACCCTGAAGCAGCTAAATGGAATTCAGCCATCATTGGTTTAACATCTACACCTGTATATTTGTCGTGTATCTCATGTGGGCTACTTTGCATATCCTGAATGCCCTGTTGTTAACAAAGCTTGCCGTTAACACCATGGTATGAAACTTTACTTTTACTCCATACCTGCCTTGCCTGACAGACTTTGGAGTCCACATCTTACTCCGCCTAGTCTTCACATTTTTAACCTTTATTGAACACTGTTGTGTTTTATCATTTAAAATTCACCTAATTGAACATATATGTTGCAAGGAAAACATAATCATGCTGCCACTGCTTGAGAGAGTAAATGACTTTTACACTCAAACTTGGAAGAGAGAATGTTAAAACAAGTAAACGTAAATGGAACGGCTGTGGCTCAGGTGGTAGAGCGGTCACCTACCAATTGGAAGGTTGGTGGTTTGATCCCTGGCCCTGCAGGCCTATGTCGAAGTGTCCTTGGGCAAGACACTGAACCCTGTTCCATCGGAGTGTAAATGTGTGTGGGTGTTTATCTGATGAGCAGGTGGCAGCCTCGGCCACCAGTGTATGAATGTGTGTGAACGGAGAATGGTTCCTGTACTATGTAAAAGTGCTTTGAGTAGTCGTTAAGACTTTTTACAGTCCATAATGTGCACATGTCCGACAGTGTCAAGGAATACTTCATGCTGAAATATTAGGATGAGATTAAGAATGTAAGAACAACTTAAAAGTAAAAAAACACATATGATCAGGTGATCTTTAATGTCATTGGTTTAGCTGAACCCTCTTCTAATCACTGCACTACAACCTGCTATGAAAAAGTAAGAATCTGAATTGATCTTATTTCCAAACATTTCTAAGATAAAACTCCAGGAGTTTTCACAAACAGTCTAAAAAGAAGATCTTTAAAATTCCTAGCAAGAAGTCCTATAAGTAAATTAGGTTTAGTTCCATGGACAAGTATGATATGATGTTTCTTAAGATTGTCATTGTCACAACATTGGAAAGACTGATGTCTATTTTTTTTTTAGCTCCCAAAGTGCAAACATCCGGTGGGAATTCAGTAAACTGAGGTTATTAAGCAGCATCTATGGCATAACGTTGAGATCGAGATCAACCACAAACATCATCCCTACATTCTCTAATCTTAGCGATTCACTAACTTCCTGTTGTTCAGCATTTCAGCAATGTGGAGTGTTTGAAGAACAATACTTTGTGAGTGTTATTGTGACTCAGGCAAAGCCAAATTATCTAGTTTGAGACCCACAGAATGATATGGTAATAGGGTGATGTGGGAATTGAGACTTTTCATCATGTTTTCTGTGCCAGTACATTTGGGAAAAAAACACATACATATGTTGCTTTTTTTCAGAGGAGATGGAACACTGTTAACATGTTTCCTGCAATAAAAAATGAATACTTTGTACAGCCACCTTTTTTCTCTCCTGGCAACATATCTTACTGTGCAACTTGAACAATTATGTTGTAAGTAGCAAAAATTCGACAAACGTGAGGTGGAATGAATTTCTGTTGTTTCTGAGTTTTAATAATAGAAACGTGAGGTTATTACCGTTTGCCACATTTCGTGCATGTCCTTGTGTTATGCTTTTGATATTGTGAGCAGGTTTGAGGGTACATGTTTCTGGCATGCGTGCATGAAACCTTTCTTAGATTTTACACAGAGAGTTTGTGTCTGCAGCTGCAGAGTGTAGACACTCTGTGCCAGTGACTCTGCAGAGAACTAACAGCCAATCTGATTGGAGGTCCAGCATTATCTGATAGGATTTCTGGCCCTGCTGGAACTCAGCATGAGCTTAATACTCAGGGATAGGAAGGGTTCGGTGGGGAAGGTCAAAAAGCGGAGCGCCGAAGGAAAGAAAATAGGGAATCTGTAATTACAAAGGAAAAGAGTGCAGAGGCTGGATGTAAAGAAAGAACCGGGTAGATGGAGGGAAGGGGACAACTAAAAGCGAAGGCGGTAAGAGTATTAGGAGTAGGGAGAAAAAGGAAAGAACGGAGTCGGTAATGAGGAAATGGAGGATTTGTAGAGAGGGGACAATGAGAAAGAACAAGATGAAGGGTGAGGGAGTTGAGGGTAGGAGAGGCAGGAAGGAAAGGACAGAGAGGAAGAAGTAAAGAAGGAAATTAAGTCAGAGCGAAAACATTGAGGAAAAGGTTGGAAAGGACAGGGGGTAAAAGGGAGGCAGGGAGTGATGAAGGAAGACGCGCAGCAGGACGAGGGTATGGGGAAGGATGGATGGATGGACACGGGGGGAGTGAGGGAGGGCTCGGAGGCAGTGAAGCCCCAGCAGGTCAACATAATGTGAGCAGCAGAGGCTGAGATAATGCCCCAGGACTTTGGGCTCAGGGAAGCGCGGGTGGCAGAGTTCGCAGTGGGTGGGAGATAAGGCAACCGAGTCTCTGCTGACTGCCACAAACTTCCCTAGTGGGGAGGAAAAAACTTTACACCGTCTCAACACAGAACCTCCCAAAGATTAACTCCTGTGGCAGACTTTAAGTGCTTTAATGCAATACAATACCATACCATACCATACCATACAACTTCATCAGCCAGGGCTGAAATACTTTTTGCATCTCTGGGTAGCTCATATAAGAAAGAGGACACAGACATACATACATAAGATGAATAACACCAAAGGACATACATGAAACATTACCACAAATAACATAAGTAAGGAAACAAAGCATACATTTGTAACAACAGAAAATGACATGAAGATACACACAGACAAGGTCTTGGAGACTTGTAACCCTGAATAAATATTGCAATGTATTTAATGTAGCTGGTTTAACAATAGGACTGATTGATGTATGAAAGAGTTTTTAAAGGTCCCATGACATGGTGCTCTTTGGATGCTTTTATATAGGCCTTAGTGGTCCCCTAATACTGTCTCTGAAGTCTCTTTCCCGAAATTCAGCCTTGGTGCAGAATTACAGCAACTAGAGCCAGTCCTACAGTGAGCTTTCCTTAGGGCGTGCCATTTCTGTGTCTGTAGCTAACTGCCACTTTGCTCAATTGCAAGCCATGATGTCTCTTTGTCATGGGTGGGCCAAATTCTCTGGGCGGGCAAAGCAGAGTAAGGGGAGGTAACCTTGCTCCTTATGATGTCATAAGGAGCAAGGTTACCTCCCCCTTTCCAGATCGGCCAATCTGAGCTTTAATTTTCTCAAAGGCAGAGCAGGATACCCAGGGCTCGGTTTACACCTATCGCCATTTCTAGCCACTGGGGGACCATAGGCAGGCTGGGGGAACTCATATTAATGTTAAAAAACCTCATAAAGTGATGGGACCTTTAAAGTCTGTTGCGATTGAAAGAATGAACTCTAAAGCATCTGTGTGGGAGTGATGAAAACAGTGTTTTTTTTTTATTATCTACGGACCAAACAGCATTTCTTTTCCGACATCCATCCACCTGTGTGAGAAACAAAAAAGCCCTGCAGCAATTGGTGTATCTGTCTGTCATAAATATTTTACATTGTTTTCATCATGTAAGTCAAAGCTTAACACGGAAAATGTTTTAAGATGCACACAGATTATCAAATAGAATAACAAATGATTTCCCTCGCAGCAGGGTTGGATTGAACCTCGTGGGCTCCTGAAGTATACTGAATACATTAGCTAATACTGAAAGAATAAGTCAATTAAAGCAATGCAATGTGCAAACAAAGGCCATGAAGAAGAATACAAGTTAGCCGACTAGGAACAAAGACAATGCAGGATTTTAAATATTTATTAAATGGCATTGCAAATATTTCATGCGGAAGGAAATACATTCAACAACAACAGTCCGTTTGACCTTAAGGAGACACCTAGTGACATTTGGTGAGACACTTTTATTTATTTTTTACAAGAAAACTCCACAAGGCACTTTAAGTTGATTAACATTTTCTAAGTCATTTATCAAGCTTACCAAACATGTTCTGGTTCCTGTTTCTTAAATGTTAGGACATGGTCCTTGTATCTGTTTTATATAAATCAAATCGATTTGGTTTCAGACCATTAGCTGTACAAAACAAGCGTTAGACATCACCTTGGACTCTGGGAGATGTGTTTTTTTTTTTTTTTTTTGTTGTGGGCAAAAATCCTTGATTATGCGGCACGTTTTCTTAAAAAAGTGCGGTATATTTATGCAATTTTATGCAATGAAATTGCGGGAACTTGCAAAAATTGCGGGAACTTGCAAAAACTTTGGTTTGATGAAAAAGAGAAAAAAAAGTGATTCCCCCAACACTCTGCTTTTTTTTTTTACTTTATTTCAAAAAATTGTTTACAGATATTCAGTCATCGCAATACGTAAACAAATAAGATAAAAAATATATACAAATAATATAATATGAAAGTAAAAATAAAAGTAATAGTCTAAACAAAAGAGAGACTTTCAAAAATCGTTAATAATATAGACAGCAGGAGCACTTAAACAAAGAAATTTCAGATAATATCAGATATTAAGATAGCTTTCTGAAACCAACTTAAGAGACTCAAAGTAGGCTACATGTCAAATTCAACCTCCAACACCCTGCTTTTCGATGAAGTTCACGTCGCGTAATTACGTCACTTCATAACGTTCCCATGGCAACAGGGGAAAATGGCTGCTCTTGTTTAAAGTAAACCGAAGTAAACGCAACATTTTTCAACTTTCTGCTAAGATATATGTGACTTTTTTGCAACGAAAATGCGGGGAATCATGCAAGCCCCGCATATTTTGCTCGGAAATCGGCAATTTATGTGGCGAAAGTGCGGCCCCCGCATAAGTATGCAGACTTTGGCTGATTATGCGTTGAATTATGCGATCGCATAATCGCGTTTTTCTGGAGGGACTGTTAATTTATTGAATTTTTTATGTCAAAAACCTCTTGAAAAGAATTAGATGCAGCCGTACTTACACAACATGTTTTTAAAATGCCTTTAGCCTTTTATGAAGTGAGTTTCAGATGAGTACATGCCTGAATGCCTCGGAAACCAATCAGTGGCACTAAATGCTGCTGTAGTAGCCATCATCTCAATGATCCCTCTCGCGGAGGTAATGTCTACACTTGGCCCTCCGCTTACTCTGTACCATTTAAATATGTAATGAAACATACATTTGTTAAAATGCTCATATTATGCTTTTTGGCTTTCTCCCTTTCCTTTATTGTGTTATATATGTTTTTTGTGCACGTTTTAGGTTTACAAAGTGAAAAAGCCCAAAGTCCCCCCCAAAGGGACTTACCATCTCCAACAGAAAACACTGTTCACCAACTGCTCCAAACAGCTCTATTGTAGTCCAGCCTTTACTTCAGGGACAAACGTGCGTCACTTTGTAACACACGTTATAATGCTCACCTAGCTGCTAGCGTGGCACGCCCTCATACTCTGCAACTGACTAGCTAGCAGTACTTACTGCGCATGTGCGACTCCCAACAAAGATGGAACAGAAGTGAGATGTCTCACTCTGTAGCTAAAACAGAGAGCTCAACACACAGGGTGAAAAGAGGAGCTGCAGCAATCAGCAGTACAACAAAAGTATGGTGTTTTCTGAAAATTAAACCACATACACCTATTCTGGTACAACCTCTAAATACAATTATGAAACTGAAAATGAGCATAATATGAGCACTTTAAAGAACATAAAGCACATAAGCATAATATAAAAGTGAGGCCTGATTTTAACAGAGGCACTGTGTACATAACAGGGCCTCAAGAGTAGATCATAAGTTCAGGGCCCTAATTATGTGCATCAAATTGATACACACTAGAGTAGGAAGAAGTAAAAAAAAATAAAAAAAAAATAAAAAAAACTTTCTGGTCCTACTCTCTTTCTATTTTTGTACTTTTGTATTTAACCCTTAGAGGTCTAAGGGCATTTTCGCATACCTTCTTAAATTGACCTTTTTAAGGTATTTGCATATAACCGATCCCAATGTGTTTCATATCAAAATGATCAGAACAAACTCAGCTTTCTGTATTGTGTCGCCCACAGTTTTTCTAGAGCAATGTGTAAATAGATAATTTGACACTAAAGCTGAAACAGATGTTCGCGTTTTTAAATTCCTCGAATCTCTTTTGAAAACAAACTTTAACCCTTAACTTATGATTTGTTGTACGAATTGTTTCGGTGCTTGAAATGAGTTTACCAAAGTCTTAGGTTATTTATGATTAAAATAATAAATAAATGTCTGAAATGAAATTTTGTAACATCGCTTTTTGAGTAGGAGTTTTGTCTTTCATCCTCAGAAGGTTAAATACAAAACAATTTAATTATTCACTTATTTATATACACATACATACACGCACATATGCACACCTGCGGACATACATGCATACGCAGATACATAAATACAAACATACAGTACATAGCTACATATACACATTTTTTTCTTTTCCAGCTTTCCTTTACCAGTGTCCATGTTTCATCTGTCAGTTAAATCAAACCGAATAATAACCCACCCAAACTACACACAATATATAAGCCCGGGAACAGTACAGTCAGTACACAATACAAACACTTTGAGTCCTTCTCATTCAATACACTAAATCAGCCAACGTCAATTGGCGGCCCGCGGGCCACATCCGGCCCGCCAAAGCTTGTAGTCTGGCCTGCAGAATAATCATGATTTCACAAAATGTAAAGAGGAAAAAATGCATTCTGTTATTTATCATTTTAAGCATTTAGAGCAAAAACCCAGCCCCCTGTATTTGCATCTCTATTCACATGCTGGGATTCTGTACAGCGATGCCCGAGCTCCACACACACACCGCTGAGCCGAGATGTGTGTGCGTTAAAACATTCAGCACCTGACTGGGAAAGATACAGAGAGGATTACCTACGGCCGCCGGGGCAGATGATCTCACGCTATAGTCTCTTTTCTGTAAATAGGCTACAATTAAAGTCACCTGTGTAGACCGACATAAACATGTAGAAAGCGATATTTCAATCTGCTGTCTGCTCAGTCCACTCTTGTCCACCGAGCGGACAATCTATGGAGGTATTATAAGACCAAAACAGATACATGTGGCTACTTAATATGCACGTGAATGACGCGATCGTTATGTTCGCGTTCTTCATTCTTGATGATGATGATGGTGGTTGTATTATTTTGCAACAGCATCTTTCATTGCAAATGAGGCATACATGTCAAGTGCATAGCCTGCTTATCAGTCCATTCATCATTAAAGCTGGACTTTTGGCTTTTCCAGTCAACTATTCGCTTCAGCCTCTTTGACAGTGACACGTTTACCTGACAACAGCCGTTTCTTTCTGCAAGCATTTTCCACCAATCAGGACGCTGCATACTACAACAATGTTTCCATAATCACAGACTTTAACCATCACTCCTCAGTGAACTGCCTCCTAGTCTGAAATCTTTTTCTAGTTAAAGAGCCAGTTATCATTATGGAGTTTCCATGTTTTTTAGGAGTTTGCTCACACTAATACATATAAAAAAAAACATAGCATTAATTCAGTAAGAAAGTGAAAATTTCGAACAAGAATAGGCGTTATAGGTATAAATTCATTTTAGTTTCTTTATTTGAGCTTCCGGCCCCCAGAGTGTCTGCTTAGAAAAATTCTGGCCCTTGATAAAATGTAGTTGATGACCCCTGCACTAAATGGAAGAAATGTTGCCTTTGTGGCCTCTGGTGTGCCAGAGTCTGGGAATAATTTTCCTTTTTTGACAACTTTACTCAGTAATTAAGCCTTGCCTCACACTGAACTTGCAGTACCCTCACTCACACTTTACAGTACATAATCTGTATAAAGCAGTGTGTACACACGTCCACTAGATGGAGACAAATGTCTGGCCATATCAAATGTACAGTAGTAGCCTCATGTGATTAACAGCATAACTACAGCAGGTTCAACTACAGGTGGAAGTGATGATGACTGAAACTAGAACAGGGAACCATATTTTTACAGGCTTCACACTGCATTTTTATTTGTATCGTTGGGGTCTTTGAACATGACATGACATTAACATGCATTGAAATTGCTGTAATTATAGCATATTAAGTCAGCTAATTATGTATGCTAAATAATAATTAACAGGTCATTCAAAAGTCAAAACACTGCACGAATTGAGTTGATCTCTGGGTACAGGATTTCCATTATTGCCAGGGCTTTTCATCCATATTCATGGATTTAGGATTGTTAGACACAGTTTGAGAAATGCCAGCCTTCATTAGCCTACACCACAGTACAAAAAACAGGAAAACGTGGTCAGTGCCGTGTGTTCTTGCTGACAAGCAGACCAGGAATTGCAAGTGTGAGGCTTAAAGCAGGGACTTCTGTCTGGGGACAGTGGACGGCATAATGGGAACCTGTCAGTCTGACTTCCCCAGAATCTGCCTCATGTCCCTCAGCTACCGAAAGCTGTTTCACTTCCACACAGTCGTCTGGTGAGACACTTGCGACACTGATTTCTGGTTGCGATGGTTCTCTGCAACCTCAACAATAGATGAACAAGTAAATCCCTTCTGGGAAAAGAAAAGAAAACATGTTCAAAAGTACAGATTATTACATTGAAGACTGTGCTATTTCGAGGGCAACAGCTTCTATACGTAGCAGCTGATAATGTCCATAATGTTCAATATTTCCTTTTTTTTAAACATTTCTGCCTTCACGTCACTTTCGTGTCACAGTTCTTACATGCTTGGGATGCACTTTTTGTCTGGTTTTGCATGGGTTGCTTCGTGTTATGTGTTTTGTTATGTGTGTGTGGAATTAGGCCACCACTACAGTTTTAGTAAACTTTAAAGCTACAAGATTCTGAAACTTTACTGGAGAAATCAACACAAGAAATCCACCATTTGGTGCTAAACCGGGTTAATAGTAGCAGAGTGGGACAGCATGTGAAAGCTTTATGTTTGTTTTTTTTTGCTTATCAAATACCATTCTCTGTAGCTGAATTGTCAACCCAGAAAAAAAAAAATAACACCGATCACGACTGTAATCCTTCGGAGTGTACCTCCTATGTTTACCTCACGCTGCAAGGGGTTCAATGGATCTAAACTAACAAAACAAAATACAGCCATCCATCATCAGACATCTCATCCGTGACAAACAAAAACCTAGAAAAGACTTCCTTTGTATGATTTATTTGACGGTATGACATTTTCCTACCAGACCCCTGTTTTCTGGACTCTATATCACTCACACAACAGTGATTATTTCGGAGTAAGAAAGCTTTAAGGAACTATAATACAATAAAATAAAACAAAAGAACAGAATTCCTTTCTGTTCATTTTCGAAATGTGATGCCTTGATGTAGAAAAGAGTACTGGAAGTCCTCGCTTCCTGCCCTTCAGCTGGCCTCTCACTTGCACTTGTCACTAATATAGATGAGATTTCTAACTTTGCCCAGCGTAATGTAAAAACCCATTTCAGGGACCAGAGGGATTCAGGCATGACCAGTGTGTATCAGAGCGACACAGTGTCAGACCGACACAGACTGATTACTATAGCTAGTATGCCTCATAAAACTCAGCGAGATCGACAGGATATGCTCTGTGTGCGTTCCCTCCAACTCTCCCTGCAATTGCAGCACTGGACTGCGTAACCCTGAGTACAATGGGATGGCAAGTGCTTAATTATTACCGGGACCCAATTTGTTTTGGGTTATCGGCATTCATATGGCTTCAATTTCCATAAGTAAACACAGACTCTGGATCATGGGTTAAGTGTCCTTCCACCATCTCTTCAGAGAGAATAGGCCCTACAGTATATCATATGACTTTTTAAAAGGCCTCTTCCTAATGATAAGCTTGTGTATGATGACTCAGATAGCAGAAAGTCTTGTTTCCATTTACCTGACTCATACACACAATAGTCGGTGCCAATTTTCGTTTAGTCTGCAATTGGTTGAAAAGAAAATAAGTCAGTCACATCAGATAACTACACTGCCCAGACGAGTACAGAACACATACAGTACAGGCCAAAGGTTTGGACACACCTTCTCATTCAATGTGTTTCTTTATTTTCATGACTATTTACATTGTAGATTCTCACTGAAGGCATCAAAACTATGAATGAACACATATGGAATTATGTACTTTACAAAAAAGGGTGAAATAACTGAAAACATGTCTTATATTTTAGATTACTCAAAGTAACCACCCTTTGCTTTTTTTGATAACTCTGCAAACCCTTGGTGTTCTCTCAATGAGCTTCATGAGGTAGTCACCTGAAATGGTTTTCACTTCACAGGTGTGCTTTGTCAGGGTTAATTAGTGGAAGTTTTTCCCTTATTAATAAAAAAGCAAAGGGTGGCTACTTTAAAGAATCTAAAATATAAGACATATTTTCAGTTATTTCACACTTTTTTGTTAAGTACATAATTCCATATGTGTTCATTCATAGTTTTGATGCCTTCAGTGAGAATCTACAATGTAAATAGTCATGAAAATAAAAAGGAAGCGCATATAATGAGAAGGTGTGTCCAAACTTTTGGCCTGTACTGTATATGCAGAATGCAATGTGCAGTACGTAGATAATAATTCTTAATTTGACAACCAAGCGGTAGACTGGTCACAAATCAAAGAAAAGTGAAAGTGCCATACTTTTCTTCTCCTTGCAGTATACTATTGCTGCTGTAAGCATTCATATTTCACAAAGCACACTTCCCGTCAATCAGCCAGACCTAGTGTGATGAAATATGTCATGATTTTCCATTATTTTGTAACGCTAATGTCACAACGAAGCCTCTGAAAACATCCAGAAGTTGGTGGTGCGTGGTACTTGGTGATATCAGCGTGCGTTACGTGGTAGCCTGGTGAAAGGGGGAGTATTACTGACAATCAGGGGGAATTATGGTGTTGTGAACACACTGCCAAATGATACGGAACAGATAATGCCAGAAGACAATGGCTGAATTGTGAACATGAAATAGGTTGTTGGATAGTTTGCTGTCATTGTTTCTTCTCATAGTCAAATGAGAACGTGTGGGAATTCTAAATAGTGGACACTTCAGAATTTACTGAATGAACCCATCACACACGGCTAGGCCTACAATCAGCTGCATTGTTAATGGCAATAAAACCCTGAAAAATATAAGATTGCAACATAAACCTGGCCTTGTACAGCACAGGAACTGTAGGCAGGGGCGGGGCCCCCCCTGAAATATTCAAGAGGGCCAATAGTATCATCATGCAATGTCAGATGTGCCTGCCAAAGGTGACTGAACTGGCAGCATTCAATAACTCCACACCTAATCTGCGGAAGCATGTTTAGGTAAGTATTTATGCATTGGTACTTCAAACGAAGTTTTCATGACTAATAGCAAATTGCCAGTGTTTCGTGGCATTGCTAATTTTTGTCTAGCACTAGCAACCCGTAGGACACTGGCTAATTTAATTCACATACATGTAATTAGCTCATACGGGCTACTTTGGTGTGTAGAAGCTAGCTGCTAGTCTGGGATGTGAACATTAGTCTCGGTTTAACAAATAGGCTGTGCCCCACCGAAATTGTCACCGGTTTGAATGTAAACGAGCCTTTGAATTTACAGTCACATCAAATGTATCAGCAGTGTGGGAGAGCTCAGTTTTTTTTGGAGAGGATTGTAGCATGAAATGTCATGTGTAACATGTGTTATGTTGTTATGACGTGTATACATTTGTATAGATGTTTATACATTTGTATAGATTTTTCTTTAATTTAAAACAAAGTAGTTTTGGATGTATGACCCCTTGTCCTATTTTCACTACATGTCAGAGATCCCCCCCTGCCACGTTTTACAGTTTTTGCTTTAATGTAACTAAGAAACTTTTACTTTACATATTACTTAAAGAACATTTTAAATGAACTACTTAATACTTTTACTTGAGTAATTTTTCAGATAGGTAATTTCACTTGTACTTGAGTAGTATTTCATCAAAGTATTGGTACTTTTATTTGAGTACAATATTTTAGTACTTTTTCCACCTCTGCCAATTAATGTTTCCATGATGACTATCCAAAATTCTGAGACAATGGAACCAGCACTGGAATTGTTTTTATTATTTTTTTTATTTTAAAGTGGCAGACTGAGCTTATAGAAAATATGTAATATATTCAGATACACTTTTGTTTTGATGAAAAAAGTGAAATTAAGAATGAATGTGATGTTTTAGCAGAATTTCATTGTGTTGTTCTATCCAATTCAATATTTCCTATATTTCTAAGCAGATTTTCTATGCTGTATTCTGACAAATGCCCCCCCGCCTGATAAATATGAAACAATTAAAGTGTAATCCGGAGGAGCAGGGCAGAGGGTGTGGAGTTCAATAACAAAATCTACAACATGATCTAGGGCTGCACAATTAATCAAATTTTAATCACGATCACGATTTTGGCTTCCCACGATCAAATTTGCGTGATCGAGCCATATTTAAAATGCGTCATTCTGTTCATAGAACAGTTTTTGCAAAGCCAATCTAGCGCTCCATAAACCACTGTTTGATCACATGTCTCCATGAGCCAATCAGAGCTGTTCCCTGCCTGCACCGCGCAGCTTAGTTTCTAGATGTAGACAGTCACAGAGGACATGTAACGTAACGGGAAAATTCCAAAACAGGTAGCAGTCGGTCATCATAAGCCGGTCACGATGTTTACCAGTTTACCAGCAAACGCAACGTTTTGTCCCGTCTGTGTTGTTTTTCAGACAACAGCAGTGACCAGTGCTAGTTTGTGTCTTTTAGCTCATAGCTTTAGCAGCAGACTGTTGGGACGTCCCACTGTTGGAATCCTACAGTGAAATACAGACACACTACACTGTTTAGCAGTCAGCATTTTAGCCGTGTTTTAATCCAGTTACTACTGTAGCTAACGGTAGGCTAACGTTACCTGCTGTGTAACGTGTTATTAGTGTTTACTAGCGTGACATTCAGCGATGTTTATGTTGCCTCTAACGTGGGTTTCGGAGCATCAGAGCGCAACGCAGACATGTAAGTGGCAGTGTAATGAGCCTGTTGAGGGTAGATGCAACAGAATGGTCGTGAGCAGATGTAGACACTCAGACGGAATCAAAAGTGGTGTCAAAAAGGATGGGATTTTATTATACTTGTCCCAAATTAAGGCCCATAGGCAAAATAATCAATTAACAAAACCAAAATTAAAAAAAAAAGAAAAAAAGGAAAAAAATATACTTACAAAATAAAAAAATTATTGAGAGTCAAAATTATTAACAATACAAAGTTAGTGTATAAAGTTTGAGTTTTGACTAGTACCAGAGCTTCAATGTTTCTTTGAGCAACTACTCAGTTATATAGTGTAGCGCATCCTGTGGAAGATACCAACCCCAAATAAATAAGGGTGGCTAGAAGAAATAAAGTCAATCAGCAAAAACAGATTAGTAGTGATTTACGATTTATAACTGCTCACCAAACTTCCACTAGCACCAAGTCAAAAAAATAATTACTCAAATTAAATATTTCTGTTACCGATGTATAACTATTTAAACTCGCCGATCGACTTTTTTAACAACAACAGAGCAGACGCGGTAGCCACCACTCAGTTATCTGTTACTTTTAACTATAAAGCAAATTAACATAAGTAAGTGTTGTGTGATTATTATAAATGATGTTTGTGACAAACAATATGATTTTAAACAGAATATGATGTATTGATAAATATAGCTATAGCTAGAAATACGCAGTATTAGTGTAAATATGTGCACAAGAATTACGGGATTATGTATGGAATAAATATGTGGTTAAAGATAATTGAAGGAATATAATACGTAACAGAGCATATTGACATGCTAACAAAACATACACAGGCAACATTTAAACTCAGCCTTTGTGAGCTAAACTCGGTAGCGCATCGCTACCGTGACGGCAGCTATGCGCCCCGTCACAGAGCCACAGAAATCCGTGTAGCTATTTCGTCTGGTAGATACCGGGCACCGGGTTAACGTGAACAGAAAATTGCGTTGCCTGTATCTTTCACGGCAAACATGCATGTGTGGAAAGCGGTCGCACAACAGCTGAAATGGCATACTCCTTCACAGTATCCTTCAATAAAGGAGGAATGTAGCACAATATGGATGTATTAGTAGGAATGTAGCACAATATGGATGTAAAAGCAGTTATAATTATATAATTATGTGACAATAAAATTTTGTTTTGGCTAAAATCAACAAATAATCGTGATAATTAATCGTGATCTCAATATTGATCAAAATAAACGTGATTATCATTTTGGCCATAATCGTGCAGCCCTAACATGATCAGTACATATGTGGCTACTCCTCTTCACACGCTTACAATAATTGTAAGAGGGTTGGTTAATATATGTGCATGAACTGGAGCATGTCTAATGAGTAATTTTATTTTTTTGTAACCACAGTGTGCCAGTAGATTGTGTAATCCATTATTTCTCAGATGACTCATTTGGTTGTTTCTTCTTCATGCATGTCATCAGAGAACAGAGTCTGCTATTCATACTGTAACTACATCTCTTATAAAAATTCATTGGACTGGAGCATAACTAGTAAAATACCGTCAGTGCGCTTTTTCCATATCATCTGAAATAAACTTGGGACTTGGATGGAAAATTCTTAACTTTTAGAATAATGGAAACTTTTTGATTCAAAAGAGTAATGGACAAAGATATCGGTGCTTTCCACTTAAGTCATATCATATAGAGGCAATAGTTCATGGGGGCTACATTTGGGGCATTTTTTTTTCTTGATACATTTATTTAGTAGCATGATGTTAAAGGCACAGTGTTGACTTTATTGACTTTTAATTTCCAATCTGCCTCTAAAGATACACATAATTAAAGTATGAAAGATAAATTACCAGGTATTATATCGTTAGTTAACATGTCTAAACAGATACAGTATGTACTACTTTTGTTAAGTTTCCATGATATTATTTGGTAACACTTTACTTGAAGGTATTGACATAAGAGTGACATGACACTGTCATGACACATGAACCCTAACCCTAACCCTAACTTGTAATGACAAAACCGAATGACACTTACTAAAATAAGGATGGATAATATAATGTTTATGACATGTTCATGACAGTGTCATGTCACTCTTATGTAGATACCTTCAAGTAAAGTGTAACCTATTATTTTCAGCCATCATTGGACTGGTGATGTTTACAGCATTTATACTTGATGCCACCAGATCTGTGCAAAAATAAATTTAGGAGTAAAAGTTTAATTGACATGCCAACAGATGGCTAATAAATGACAAATATTTTTTTAAGTATGTCACTGTGAACTATAAATACAATGTAGGCGTGTTTTCAAATTGAATCGTGACCGTTCAAATGTTGTTATTCACAGTTACTCTAAGTTCACCTGAGTGCCAGATGATACAATATGAGGGTAGAATTGGCACAACGTTATATTTGTTCTGTTAAGTGATACTCGTTCCGCTCTCGTTGGTCTGCTATGTCTTCTGTGTCAACCACCATTTAAAAGGAAATAAACCCACACTGTGATGCTGAGGTAATGACTCAGCCGTTCATCTTTGATTCAAGTGGTGTGACAGTTTGGTTAAGGTATACTGACTGGCTAAAAAGGCTAAGATGTGGAGCTACAATGTAAGTGACACAGTCAGCATCTTTGCTGTGATTCAAGATTCAAGATTAAAAACCCTGTATTAATCCCACAATGGGGAAATTCACACTGCTGCAGCAGCAAGGGATAGGGGGAAAAGTGCAAGACACAGATAAACAAACATTAGATAAATATAAGTAAACAGAATAAATAGTAAAAATGTATTTTATAGTATTGTATAGTAAATTATTTTATATATTGTATAGTGTTGCAACCATAGGTGCAACTACAAAGTATGATCAGTGGCCCATCTCTTTTGATATCCAGCTTGATTGAGTTCTTCTGTACTGTGTGGTGGATGCTGGATATTGTCGCAACTCTCATTACTTTCTTTTTCTAGAAGAAAAAGTTTGTAGTTCGAGATAAAGTTTTATTCTCATCTGTTGGTTTAAAGAACATTCTCAGGTTGAATTTTAAAGGTGTGTTGTAATGTTTGCCTGGCATTCCGCACAATGGAGAAATACTACACAGTGAATGGGCTATTGAGAACGGGGCTATTATTTTTTGGGGCATTTTAGGCCTTTATTTTTATAGGACAGCTGAAGACGTTAAAGGGGAAAGAGAGAGGGGGAGAACGACATGAAGCAAAGGGCTGCAGGACGGAGCCGAACCCGCGGTCGCTGTGTTGAGGAGTAAACCTCTATATATGGGTGCGCGCTCTACCGGGTGATCCACCCAGGGGCCCAAGCATGGGGCTTTTTTAACGTCAATTGTTGCCCCATTGAATGTAGCTAGTTAGCTAATCACAAGCTCCTCCCTTGGAAGTAAAACCATTTTAATATAGGTTGCTAGTTAGCCAGGCATGCTAACTCAGTTTATGTTGGAAGGATGAATATACCTTTTAATGTCTTCTTGATATTTTTCTTATTGTGTTTTTAGTTTTTTGAAAGGCTAAAAAATTCCTACAATTTTGTTCCATTACAACACTGAAACATTGTGGATACATAAATTATCCACAATTAACACTCTTTGTAATATTATGTAGTTTAAAACCATTTCACAAGCTCAATAGAGGGGTCATGATGAACCTGTGAACACTTTGTACCCAAAGTGATTTTGCATTCTCTGAAGTTTCTCACGTCCCTGATGAAAGTACCGTTCAACCAAGCATGCAATATTAAGGGCGTCGTCCGCCGAGAAGTCAACTCCCTAACCTCGCACGTGCATCTACTGACGCTGCTGTACTTCTTGTGTGGAAAGTTTGACAAAAAAAACTAAAAAACTGCAGCATTCTCTAAACCACAAACAAACCACTATGCACGATGGTGAGATCCGCGAGGGAATCCTAAAAAGCACCAAACACACCCACTTTCACCCCCCAGCCACACATACACACAAGCACTGGCTTTGTGTTTTGTAAAATTCCCATTACTATTTCAGTCTGTTTCAGGAGGAAGTATGTCATGCTGATTAACATAAACAGTTAAGATTGACAGAAAGTGTGTGTATGTATCAGTGTATTTATGAGCATCATCCTAAATGTATGACATAAAAGTTAAGTTGTTCTGAGAACTGGCTGGATCACTTGCTTGGTTTCGGGACATATAAAAACTTCCCAGCTAACTTCCTGTCTTCTTAAATGTTTTCCTATGCACTGTCTTCATATTAGTCAGACCATGTTTCAATTCGATGTTCAGGGTTTTTTTCTGTAAACCTGGTTTATTTGGCCCCTATTCCTCAACAGTTCTCTACTCCGCTTGTCTATAATTCAGTATAAAGGGGACTGCTCGCAATCTGAGGGTTACAAGTGACCTATAGTTTGACCACCAACTATCCAAGGTGGTACAATCGTGCTTCCTTCAGTTGAGGACAGTTAATTTAAATCCAAACTGTCTCAGACCTTGAGAAAGTATGCCTTTATTTTCTTTCACTCTGACCACTGTAATTCTCTTTAATCTGGTCTAATTCATAAATCAATTGTTGGCCTTCAGCTCATCCAAAATGCTACTGCTAACATTTTTACAAACAAACTAGGAGATATAATCTCACCACTCCCTTTCCTGCTGAATATGGCACATCCTTTAAAAAAAAAAGAAGGTCATCAGTGTTTCCCACACGTAGACTAATTTGTGGCGGTGCGCCATGCAATCAACACCGGCCGCCACATATTGTGTTTCATTAATTTCTTCTTTTTTCAACGCTATTTAAAACATGCATTTCATGCAACATTCGTTCAGCTGCATTTCCTTTCCCTGCTCTCCTCCGTCTCTCTGCCGCTCACACGTCTCTATCACATAGACAGATACACAAACAGCCCCTCCCCTCCGTGCACACACGGTAACTCGTGAACACCTTTACACAATCACACATTAAAAAGTCCTATAAAAAATATTTTATATTCTGAATACAATGTTGTCAGTGTGTTAATGTTGGAGTCCCGAACCGACCCTTAGCAAACAAGCGATTGCGCCCGCTTTAGAAAGTTAACTGGTCGCAAGTTTGCGGTAAAATGCAGTTGGGTTGTCGAGGTCAAAACACTATATGTAGCAGCTGTGAATCAAATAAACGTATTATAAATAATGTTATGTCATTTTTTTACTCTTACACTGAATGTTTGCTGCTTTAATCCAGATGAGTATTGAAAAGTATTTTCTGCGACTGAAAAAGGACCAGGCTGAACCGGAGGTATCAGTCTGAGGGGCCATCCACACAGAAATGCATTTTAGTATAAACGCACATGTTTTGCATCATTTTGTCCGACGCACTGCCTGAAGACGCACTTTTTTCAGACCTGGTCCCAGGGTGAAAAAATTCGAAAACGCCGCCCTCGCGGCTTCGTTTGGAACGCGAAGCAGCATACTTGCGTATCGATGATGTCATCGCCACACCCCTCAACCTCTAGCCTTCGACCTGTTACCCCGCGATGACGTCTCATAACAACAACAACATCTACATAAACATGCATCCATCCTAATGCCCACAACCACACGGCACTGTAGCATCGAAGGTAGCATGTAGCTAGCTAGCTTGTGTTTGGGTTCTTCTTCTACTGTCTGTTTGTATACAGTGCGCAAGCATGCTCCACCTCTTCTTTTTCCGTTTTTGGTGAATTTCTGTAGCAGAAACAGCGCCACCTATAGGCCTGGCATATGAAGTATGAAGTAGCATGTTGAGTCATTTAGAAATTGATCAGTTTGCTATTTTTCTTGGAACGATGCCAGGGAAGACGGGGGAAAAAAAGATTGTTTTGGTACGTGTGGACGTGGCCTGAAGCAGAGCTGAACAGTCCGACCAGTGTAATTAGTTATGTTATTAATTTGTTTACAATATTTTCAGGCTTCAACCAGTAGGCTACTACTCAAACAGAAAGACAGGGCCACTGGGAGAGAAAGAGATAGATTTGTTAGAAGAAAGAGTAGGAAAGGAGGACAGCATCCAACTGTTAATGATTGTTACAAAAATAAGTATTTTCCACAAACCCCTCCCCCCCCCCATGCCACAAATTCCTTTCTAATCTGTGGGAAACACTGGCCATAATCTATAATTTTGTTATTGTCACGAAAATTCCACAGAAAGACAGAAACCAGCAATGCATTTGTCAGTCTCTCAGTAATTTCCGACTTCCCTACGCTGTAAATCTTAGCCACAAGCCCATTTGTTTCCACATAAATCTTTGAAAACAGATATGTACTTTCATTTTCCAAAAAAGGCTAAAGTTTTAAAAGCTTAGTTTATTATTTCTTATAAATATGCTAAAAATCGGAAGAAAAAAACATCTGGGATTGTGGCGAAATTTGTCGCTGCAGGTTGTTTGATTCCTCACTGACAAATGTCACTTGATGGCAGTCCGATTTGAGCCATTACCATGAACCCGACTGGCAATACACTTCAGCCTTAAAGGGGCGCTATGCAGTTTTGGCCATTTCTTCGCTGTTTTCTCGCTTTTTGCTCGCCGTCTGCCGTTTCCTCCTTCTCTGTTCCTCCAACAATGCTTTCCTAGCTTTCTGTTTCTTTTTAGCCAGTTCAGACATGACGATAGTGTGAAAAACTCCATCGCTACCTTGTTAGCCGGTTCCTCCATAGGCGTATGTGTGCAGTATCGTGAAGCAATTTGTTACATCGCAAGACCTGATATCACGCGAAACTTCCTGACGCTGAGGCCGGCGGCTCGCCGGCCAAAAGTTGCAACGGTGGTTTTTGCGCTCACAGGCGCTAGGGGGATGTGAGACGACCACCATTCAACTCGAAAAAAGTCATATAACCATTCCAATGACTCTATAGCGGTTCAGTTAAGGTAAATTAAGCTAAAAAAAACTGCATAGTTCCCCTTTAAGGATGCCCATATAGGACCTGAGCACCTGGAGCACCCTGGCCTGCACGCAAAATTACGAATCCCACTATGGCCACGCCAAGACCCGCCCTACAAAGCAGCTCGATTGGTTTGGGTTAGGCATTTCACCTCGAGTAGTTAAGGTTAGGGTTAGGGGATTGGTCAGGGGATAGGACCTGTACATGTAAGCATGGACGCCTGGCCAATAGTAGTGTGCGAATGCTATTGAAGGGCGGGTCTTGGCGTGGCCATAGTGGGAAAAACAATATCGCGGCCTGCACAGAGAAACACAGAAGGATGAGAGCTCGCTGTGTTAGCTCACACCAATGTGAAGTCCCTCAACCCCACACTCATACACACACAAAACCACTCACAATCCAGTCAATTAGTAGTCCTGTTATTGAGTAATTCAGGGAATTAAATGGCCTCGCTGAAAAATCAAGTTACCTCTTTAATTTGATGCAACAATCTGTATTCTGACCTACTATAAGCTGAGATGTTGAAGAAATAGCTACCTCAGCAGACATGTCTCACTGTACTGTATATCTGTAATTAACAGCATGTTTTCAGGCCCCTGGACACCTCTGGACACCTTCATTCAGTTTTTCAGTTTTCCTCTTCATTTTGTATCTCTACGCAAATCCTATCCCACTGGAATTTTACAGCTGTGAGTCAGTGACCACAGTAACTGAGTCTAAGCAACAGCCAGGCATTTAGATACCTGTACCAGCAGGCCCTCAGCGTCAAAGGCGTTCCACCTTCCCTGCCAGGTTAAAGGCGTGTGCAGGAGGAAAGTTACTGTTCACAGAAACCACAACCACGACTATATTGTACCTCCTTACAGGACATTTCCAGGGATGTAACATGCCAAAACTTTTGTTTTCAAAGATCCGGTTTAATGAAATTAAGGATCTGATTCAAAATGTGAAGCGGCCCAGAAGGTAAGACAGACATGATACTGAGTGATAGTTTGAGTAAGGTGGACAGGCTTACTTTATTGTTTTTAAGTTAAAATGTGAAACTTTACATTTACTAACACAGAGTTTAACTTCATTTGTTTTGCAGAATTGATATTGTTCTTAATGGAAGGAGGCAGAAGAAGGACATCCAGCCTCGCACAGTAGAAAACATAAATGATGAGACATATCCTTCAAAAGTCAGGTAGTGTACGTGGCATTATTATAGATATCTCAATGTTCTGGCTGAACATTACAGTGAAACTGAATACTCAAATCTCTCTCTTTATTACAGTTGGCAGACTGATGATAAACTCCACCCGACTATGGAAACATTGCTACACGATAAAAGTAAGAAATGTTACTTATAATACCACAAAATAAATGATAAACAATAATATCTGTTAGAAATCATATGTTCCAATTTGTGTGCACAGAATTTACCCTTGTGATCTTTTTAATGATAAATATTTCCCTCTTTACAGAATATTTAGCAGCATTCCGCAGCTTCTTGCAGTCTGAGTTCAGTGAAGAAAACATCGATTTTTGGCTCGCATGTGAAGACTTTAGATGGACCACCTCACAGGAGGATCTCCGCTGGAAAGCAGAGGGGCTCTACCAGGAGTTCATCCAGCCTTCAGCCTGCAGAGAGGTCAGTTTGTCAGTAATACTAGGGTGTTATGGTGAAAAGAGACAGAGCTGGGTGAATAGCCAGGAGAGAGTAGAAATAAACTCTAATATTTATTTCCCTAAACATCAACACAAATGTACACTTGATATCCCAACATTAATATTACAGAACAGGAAAAAGTAGTATTGCAATAGCACAGGAAATGGCACCACTTATACCAACGAGAAAAATCCGAAAAAGATTCACTAAGTGGATGAAGCAATATGGATGACTACTAAATGTCACAATTTTTCAGTGCTTCTGGTGTTGTCCAGGGTGGGGTTCAGTGGCGTTTTATCACTTCTGAATCCAGTAGTGAATCTGCTTATAAGATATGAACTCCTGCAATCCAATCCATTTTGGTTTCAACATCTTTGAGCAATTAAGACTTTAAGTAACACCATTTTTAAGAGCTTAAACTCGAAGACTGGCATTCAAGCACTTAACATATTATTTTTTTCTCGTCATGTTTTTTTTCAGGTCAGTATTTGTTATATACTGTAGGCTTAGCTAAATCTTAAAGGACAAATCTGGTGGAAAATGAACCTAGGGGTTAATAACACGTGTACCGAGTTTGACCGTTCTCTGGGATTTGTTTTCATGCTAATCGAATGTGACCAGTTTTATCGCAAACCGCTAATTAGCTTATAACGCTAGTTGTCGGGGCACGGCTAAAGTAAAAGGAAATTGCTATTTCTATACCACTAACAAGGCTCAAAATACCACCACACTTCCACGGTAGTATAATGAGGGTCCCTACATGGAAACTGAAGCATTGAGAACAGAGGGCGCCATCTTGGGAAAACAGTCACGACCAGTCGAATGACAAACGCCGTGCAATGTGAGCTGAACTGTTACTTGAAATCTCCCATGGTCCGTGGTTTCCCAATGGGTCGATAGGAATTACGTTTGTGAAATGTAATTACATGGAAATGAATGAATTATATCTGGTCATTAAAATGTGTTCGTCATTCGACTGGTCATAACTGTTTTCCCAAGATGGCGCCCTGTATACGTTAATGGTACAGTCTTTATAAACTATCTTTTTAATAAACTGTCTGTACACTTACAAAGTTCTCAATGCTTCAGTTTCCATGTAGGGACCCTCATTATGCTACTGTGGAAGTGTGGTGGTATTTTGAGCCTTGTTAGTGGTATAGAAATAGCGATTTCTCTGCCCCGACAACTAGCGTTATAAGCTAATTAGCGGTTTGCGATAAAACTGGTCACATTCGATTAGCATGAAAACATATCCCAGAGAACGGTCAAACTCGGTACACATGTTATTAACCCCTAGGTTGATTTTGAGCTGTATTTTTCCCAATATTTTGTACATTTTATTTTGCGCACACACACACACACACACACACTTTATTTAGCTGGCTGCAAATGGCACATTGACTGTTTATGGCTAAAACACTTGGAATAAAACCCATGAATAAAGTCACCATATAGCATTTTTACAATGAATGTCCTGTTGGTAGCTTTGCAAAATAATATGTTTCATGCGCATACAGTATGTGTTTGTTTATCCTCCGACTAAAAAATAACATATGAAGCTCAGACAAGCCTTTCATAATGTGATCACACCTTTATTTTGTTTCTTTAGTGTTGAGTGTTGGCTAAGGAAATTGTACGTACACTTCCATACGTTCTGATATTGGGTTTTCATGAGGTCAGAAGAAAAGAAAAAAAGCAATTCTAGTTATTTTACCGCATAAGGGTCTGTGGGACCCCAAACAGTCAAGATGCAATTTTAACAAAACACCAGGAAGAAAAAAAAACATGAACATGAAAGTTAGAAAGTGAAAGTAAAGAAAGTTTACGAAAAGAAATAAATGCCCAAATTTCCCCTTACAACCATCAACTCTGGTGTTAGAGGGTGTTTTCAAGTTGTTTGAATCACACTCTTGAAGCACAGCACAGTTTTCTTGGAGATACATTTGGTATAAATGCCACTGTATTCAACACAATGCAATGTGTGTTTTCTCTTTGTTTCTCCTCAGATCAACGTTGACCACCACATTAGAGAGAGGATCAAGAAGTCTTTGGAGAAGCCGAGCCACTCCTGCTTCGATGAGGCCCAGAAACATGTTTATCTGCTGATGGAAAGAGACTCCTGCCCCAGATTCCTGCAGTCAGATGCATACCTGAGTCTAAAGCACAAATCCAAGAGTCTGTGGTATATTTAGCTCAAAAAACTGTATCAAAAGTGATTTTCTAATCCTCACTTTTTTTTCTATTTGGCTGAATTGAAAAGTTATTTAACACTGTATGAGATGTGAAGCCTGGATGAAAACAGTTATTTTAAGGGCAGAGCATCTCTCTATTGCTCTTAACCTAGACTGAAACAATGTTTTCAACCATGTGCAACATCAACCTGTTTTATATGAGGGAAAGATGATGAAATGTTGTAGAAAAGGGCAAAGTAGGAAGAGAGAAAAGTAACGTGAGTGGGGAAAAGTATATGCACGTAGGAGAGAAAGAATGCTGTTGGTAGTACACGACGATTGTGCAGAGTATGGAGTTGAATCATCATCAATAGTTTTCATTAAAAGTTTCATAAATGGGAATTTAATTCAAAGTTTTACATAATCGTGACTTCTTGACCATCTTTGGATACATTTCGTGAGATGCGTAGTTGTCACCCATCGTCTGTAACTATTCTTAATATTCTGACTATTTTCCATATAGTCATCATTTTGAGACAAAGATTTATATTTATCTGACTGACAGTCTAACTGGAGGTGTGGGGATGGGCATGAGTCAAAACCTTAAAAAAGAGAACAGTTTCCACAGCTCACCCAGCAAGGAGATTCGGTCTTTGGTCACGTGTCCTATATATCCTCTAATTAGGTGCATAGATGACTCCACACACCAGCAATAGGGTTTACTTAAACTGGAAAAAAGTAACCCTTGATCTCACACTCTTCTGTAAATGGCCTTATTCCTAAAAATTGTGCCTTAAAAAGGAGTACTGAGGCAGCTAATAATAACTCGGAGGGCTTAAACGACAACACTGGAGTCATCAGACAACCTCATGCTTAACAGATCAGGCTGGATGTGCTGCCTTGTTAGGGGAATAATCTCATCACCCACAGACAATGATGGCAGAGATACACAAGTGCTTTGCTGAGAGAAATAACTTGAAAGATGTAGTAGCACTTTGGGAAAAGATCATATTGTTCAAATTAAAGTATTAAAAAGTGGAGAATAAAACCCGAGGATAAGCTTTTCATAATCCACGTAAACAAAGGTTTATGTGTTATGGGTGAAACTTTACGAAGCTTGTTTTGTTTCAGTCTATCCAGTCGTACGTAGGAAATGGCAGGAAGCAAAAAAGAAAATATTAAAGACGAAGTGAGCTTCCGTTGTTGTCATTCTCATTTTGTGCCCATAAAACACACGCTGCATCACTCCACACTTAGGTAAAATAGGAATATAAGTGATATTTTTAACATAAGTAAGCACTGCATACCGTTATTCAAAGGTTTATTTGAACCTATCCCGGAGGAGGGATGAAAGCAAATGGATGTGGAAGAAGTGGAAATCCTTGTCTGTGACATTTGTGTTACTGCTCGATATTTTTTGCTCTATAACTTTAACATCTCTCCTCCCTTTTCACTTCAAACTAGAACCCAAAGTGCACACGCTGTACGGAGCAGGGACCCCCTACATATATTGTATAAAATGAAGTTGCATGTTGAACTGGGCCTACAATAAAGTGTAGGGCAGCCGAACATCTTGATACATACCTTTATTGCATAGAATACTAAGCTATTAAAATAACCTAATAGTTGTTGACATGATTTTATAAATCATGTTTTAATGTTAAAACATACATGTGGCACAGTGAATCCTTATTGAATCCTGTATCTGTGGGTGGCTACCTTAGTGACTACCTTACCTATAGGCCAGTAAGCCTATCATCAGTGGGGATTTATATTTGCTAATAATATGTTGGATTCATGTTAAGACTTTTTAATTTTTGAAAAAATAAAAAATTAAGACTAATTTGGAGACCCCCTTCATTACTCTGAGGAGCCCTTAGGGGTCCCGGACCCCCTGTTGAAAATCCCTGCTTTATACAGTTATAAAGAGTTTTATTCAGTAATTCCTAGCAATAAAAAAACATCTTTTGTGAATCTCAACACCAAGGTCCACTAACTAGCTTCATCATTTTCAACCATGTATAATGGTCTTCATCAGTGTATGCATAATGTGACGTTTCCTGATGGTATATACTGTATGGGGGATATACCATCAATATCCAGCATGACCTTCTACACTTAAATCTGACATCATATTTTTACATGTGTTGCCTAGTTTTTATCTCAGTAAGTTCAACATGATAAACACATTTGATTCCATGTGCATGTACACACTGTACTAAATGTAAGACTCAGCACATAACCCCGTCTCTCTAGAAATTATTCATCTTTTTGCTACTAAGTTGTTTTGCCAACTAAGTTTTGAGAGAACATGTACTGTATGGACATTGGTTTGCGTCCTGAATCATACGTATGGTAGATTAAAGCAACAAAAAGACTTCTGGGAAAGATCATGGTTTCAGTGAAAGTTTAACCCTTGTGTGGTGTTCGGGTTAGTAGGTGGGACCTGTTTTTAATGTTTGCTAAAAGAAAAATTATGCTATTTATAATTTCTTCTAACTGAAACTCATTGGCCTTGGCTCATTTTCTGTGAAAAACATAAAAAATAACTTATTTCCAATGACTGCACACGGTACACCCCCCCCCCCCCACCCCCCCTACACATAACTATTACATATGAGTTGTTCGGGTCTACTGGACCAGAGTGTATTTAAATGTAGGTGCTATGAAACTATGTTGTCTTTCTACACCTACTATTTCCACACAAAGTTACAAAATTGTTAAATTTCAAGCACTTTCACCTGTTCAGATTACGTTCTAAGAAATAAGCACCAATAATAATCAAAAATCTTGTTTCTATTTTTTTACCTTTTTTATAATTGAATTTCCTTATTTTCTCACACAAAAACGAAAAAGATCATATGATCATAAATGTGATCTCACAGGGGTAAATGGCAAATATGAACCATAAATGATGTATATATCATTGGTAATTGAGCTAAAGTAAACATCTATTAAGTATTTTTACATAAATTGTTATGGCTATATTGACTTAAAAGCCTAATAATGTGGTGGGTCCACCAGACCCGGGAACATTGGCTGTGTAACAAAAATATGAACACCACACAAGGGTTAAACAAGTGCTGTCTTGTGCTTCCAGTCGCAGAATCTTTTAATATTTAACCAACTACAAACCACTATCACAATCACTTAAACATGAAAAAGTGCAATGACGCTGTAGTTGCTAAATTGCTACGAGCTGATATTGTATTACGAGAGTGGAATAAACAAAGCTATGTTGTCAGTGAAAATGTTGCTGATCAATTCAGTTTCAGCATTTTGTGACGTGGCAGATCAGTTTTTTTTCTCACAAAATGTATTCGCTGTTGTTTATTAGTTGTGTACAAAAGTAACAGTTTTTTAACAATTTGCAGAATAAACAGTTTTATGAGTTTTTTCAATGTTCAACGTCAGTAACTGAGTACACTGAGATGTCAGGGTTTTTTCCTGATAAATATCAAAGGTCTCACATCTCCTGCATCACATGGTATTACACACTAATCCGTCACTGTTTTCTCGTAGCCCAGCACAGTTGCCATGGTAGCGAAAAAGGAAGTGAGAACTGTCAATGGCACGGTGTTAGTCAAGACAGTCACACTTGGGGAACTTCACTACCAGATCTGGATGCTCTACAGCCTAATAATGCATTTCGTGGTATGTTCTATAGTGCCGTGTTCCTCCATGTAGACACGCAATAAAACATAACGGGGACAGCTTTCTGTTCACAGTGTTTGGTGATTCTTTGTAACGCCTCAGTACTTAGAACCGTGTTTGGGCAAAAGAGGGAGAGCAGCATCAGTGAAGTCAAGCCAAAGGGCAGATTGTAACAGAATAGCCCGGGGCATCAGACGGTGAGCTGGAGCAACTGGCAATAGGCCAAGAAAAACAGATACATTCAGTCATGTTTCAGATATCACAGAACTCCTGTGATGTATTTTTAATTACCTTCAGAATCCCCTTTCTTTTCTTTTCCTTTCAGAATCTCCTTCCTCTTCTGTCAGCGTATTATAACTTGCATCGGCAGGGAAATTAAACAACAGAACCGAGGCTGGTAGCACTCGGTCACATTTACTCTTCTTGGTTCGTCAAGTTATGTAGCTCTTTGACTATATGAAAGAGCTATTTTATTTTATCTTTACTGAAGTAGACACTGAAGTATTTCATCATAAAACAATTTAAACCACATCTACTAAAAAGTAGATCTTCTTGACTATCTTGTGAGCATTTAGCTGGAAACTGGCTGGGAGTGAATTACATGTGCATTGGACCTGCACACCATAATACATATTCATAATGTCAAAAATTACCCACGGAAGCCAAACAGTACTTATCACACCGTAATTACCTTGTCATTCTAAAGCTGCTTGTAATGACTGATGTTTATTTTGGAAAAATCTATATAAATTCCTGTGTTAACATGGCCAAGAATGAGCAGAATAATAAAACATCAAATGGAAATGTCCGTCTGACCAATGTGAAGTTAGAGGCAGATGGTGTGACTCTGTCCTGGCACACTTCTAGCCAAAGGTTTGAGTGTAGCGAGGAGACGTGGTTACATTTGCAAATCTTTCCTTCTAATTGTAGCAGCTTTATACCGGATTTTTTACACCAAGTGACGGTACCTCTGTTAGAGAAGTATGATGTGGTGCTCCTGAGTACAAGGAAGCCAACAGCACAGCTCTGGATTCTCAGGCCTCTAGTTGGTCAGGCCAAAACTTTCAATATTTCTTGAAAACACTGATGTTTTGCGACCAGTTCTGACATGACTAGTTTTGGACTAAAATGTGGGTGGGCTCCATATTGGCTCAATAGTTATTGTATTACTACACTTGTTAGGACCTTGGCTGCCTATATTTATCATCTAACCCCAAACCTTAACCCTAATCCTCAACATGAAATCATGTCTATATGGCAAAAGATATGTGTTTCCAGCTTAGGAAACCGGTAAGCTGCAATCGAAATCAGAATTAGGGGGACTGCTTCAAACTATTCTTTTAACTTTCTGATTGTGACTATTTAAATCACGCCCACTTAATGCAGTGACTGTAGTGCACACAAGATGTGTCGAGGTGTGAAAATTAGCTGGGTGTGAACTTGTCTCTCAAGCTTTTTTTTATTTTTATTCTTCACACATCTACCTCCGTCACGTTTCATGTGTAAAGTCAAGTGCAACACCATGAATGCCTTCATGGAAAGAGTTTCACAAAGTGCATGCGTTTAGCAAATGTGGACGATTATCACGTCTCGTCTCTCTCCATGACAGGAGTGTGAGTGTGGCCATTCAGAACTGCTATGTAGACGTGGCTGGGCGACACTTTGTACAAACTAGTTTGGTTCAAGCAAGCCCTCGGCTTTAAGATAAGTTATAAGTTCAGGATCGGACGCTGAAGCATATTCATTCCTGCATCTCGTTCTTCAGTTCCAAACATCTGCAGCCGCTTCGACGGACAAAATATGTCATAGAGCAGCACGGATTTCAAGGAAAAATAATATGTCGAGGATAAGAGCTACTTACTGTACGTATAGTTCAGCTAACGCTAGCCACTCGCCAAGAAACTGTCCAGCTCACAACAAGTTCTCACACCACAACTTGATTTCTGGCCAAGGCCGGTTATTTCTCTTCAACCCTGTCTGTTCCCGGTCCCTTGAAACACTGACATGCTCAAGATGCAAAAGGCTGTGGTCCATCAAATGTGTATGAGTCAGTGTTGACATTGGCATTGGGATCCATGTTTATTATTGTAGTAGTTGGCCGGCTGTCCCTTATGTCACAATTTCTTCAATTTGAGGGTAATAGAAATGAGTCTGAATGTCAGTGTGTGTCTACAGGTGCTTTTCTGGAAATTCTCTGTCTTCTTCATTTTCTTACATATTAATAACTCCATAGTCAATTTAAAAACCTTACTCTTAGAGGATGTTAGGGTTGGCAACATGTCCTCCCTTTTGAGTGTTTTCCAAGCCTTTCTATTCTTGTGAGGATATTTATATATTATATAAAAAATACAGCAGCAGGACTTCAATTTCTGCCCTCCATATAAGGATGTCAGTCTACAGTTTGAACCATGTAGGAAGTTTTTGACAGTAAAGTAATAACTTTGTGGCTGAGCATGGTCATGATATGACGTTCTGATAAATGTTCGGACTTCCTGTCGCCTTGCCGAGTCCCTCTGTTGCAACACTTTGTCGTTTCCTCTTTCTCACATATGGCTGTGGCCTAATTGTCGCATGAATTTACGCCACATTTGTGAAATTCCTTTGGCGGGATCAATAAATGTTGAAGTTGATGTTTTCTGAACAAAGACAGAAGTCAAAAGCTGTACGAGACAGAGGAGCAATCCTTCCATATGTCTTCAACAGGCTTCCATTTTCAGTTTCAGGGGCTATCAAAACACACAGTGTGCAAAGGTCACAATTTGCCTATCACAGTAAACTGTTACTGTCATTTGCATCTGTGCTGCCACACTAAAAATAATGTGAACACAGCATGCTTTCAGCCTGTCTGTTTGGCTTATCCAGTCAGGAGGAGGCAAGGATCTGCAATAGCAGAAGGGGGAAAAAAAAGCAGAGAGACATAATAGGGAGTAAGGCATCAAAAGGGGGGAGGCATACATGCAGTACAGTGTGAGTATGTGTTGTTTCTAACAGCGAGGTAGGTGGAGAGGAGGAACAGGAGAAGGAGGAGGAAGGGGTGCTTCCTCTTCAGGCTGAGCTGAGCTGCTGATGTATCCCAGCAGCCCTGGTCAATAGCAACAGGAAACCTTAGTATAAAACTCCGCGTCGTGGGGGGAACCCTCCTAAGTATCTCTCAGCCGCAGCATGACCAGGACCGAGAGCCTGAGAGTGTGGACTTAATAAGACAATGCCCAGCCTAATCGTCGAACCACTCAACACACAGCACTTCATCATGGACCAAGATGACAGGAAGAGAAACAAGAACATGTGAGTGAAACTTTATCGCTGAGCTGGGGTTTCCAGTAAACGTTCTGACTTCTAAAAAAATGATTTATGTCATTTATTTAATACTGGATGTATTTGCAAAGTGATGTTTTGCTTCTTCAGTTCTGCACGACAAACCTTTCAGACACAATAGCACGCTCAGGAATATTAGGGATGTTTCATGGTATCTCCTGGAATCTCATCCAACTTTAGCACACCACATGCTCTCTTTTCGAATTACTAACATGCCCAACATGCTTTGACAGATTCGCTGAAAGCTAATTTAACAGCAGTAAATCCAACAGGGATATTTTCATGTATTTCTTATCTCTACACAGTGGAAAGAACTTCATGTGCCGTCTCCAGTGCATGTTCTCACACTCGTCGAGCTCTGAGAGGTAAGGAGACTTATGGAGTGTTTTGCATACATTTCGGTTTTAAAATAGCCAGCCTGCTCCTATCATTTCCATCTATGGCATCATGAAAGGATTCAAATGAACTAGAGACACCATGTTTGCTTTGGCACAGCACACACCAACATATCCCATGGTTTGACATTTTTGTATGAATTTGATAAGCACATCTGCTATGCTTTCTTGATTACACTGCTTCTGTGTCCTTGCAGCCCTTGTACTTCACCCAGGCTTCAATATTTAATATGCCTATTTTACCCAAATTTGATTCTGGTTGAGTAATCTAACTTGCATTCTCTCCCAGCAGGCTAAGTTTAGAAGATACCCAACAATGGTCACAGTCACTGGAAAGGCTTCTCGAGTCTAAATGTAGGTTGCTTTTCCCCTGAGGACGAGAATACTGCTAGAACAGTAAATGGTATTTGTGAGAATGGGAGTTTGAAGAGAATATTTTGGTGTTTTAGCTGGAAGGATGTTTTATTTGTGCTTCATGCCTGCTGGGTTTTCTGTGCTTTCCCACAGATGGAATGGCCACTTTTCGCAACTTTCTCAAATCCGAATACAGCGATGAGAATATTGAGTTCTGGCTCACCTGTGAGGACTACAAGAAGATCAAGTCTTCATTCAGAATGTCTTCAAGAGCCAAGAAGATTTATGAGCAGTTCATCAAAGCAGAATCTCCTAAAGAGGTAAATCCAGCACTCTGGCTCTCCTACATATAACAGTATATAAAGATGTAAGTATATCAGCCTGGAAAATGAAGATAATATAGAGCACTGACAAGAGTATTAAATATGAGAAGTGCCTGCTCACACGTTGAGTCTGAAATCTCTCTCTCTTGGCTCAAATCCCCCTCATTCCTATCTATCTTCCTCACTCCAGATCAACATCGACTATCACACCCGAGAGCAGATCAAAAGGAACGTCAAGACTCCCACCATACACTGCTTTGACGACGCTCAGAAGATAGTTTACGGGCTGATGGAAAGAGACTCGTACCCGCGGTTCCTCCGCTCGGACATTTATAGAACTCTCCTGGAAAACCTTGCCGCCGAAGCCACGAAGGGATGAAAGCACGCTCAGGGAGAGAGAGAGAGAGAGAGAGAGAGAGAGAGAGAGAAAAAGAACATAAAACCCTTAACTGGAATGTTTGAGCTCCTTCAGGAGGAAGGACCGACAACAAAGAAGGAAGGAGGGTCGACCCAGCGCGCTACACGGACACATACAGAGGCCTCGCACCTCCGCCGTTGTCACTCCAGAAGCTAATTGTGCCTTAGTCCCGTCATGGGAGGATCCCAACACTGAGCATGTCACACCTTAAGGACTGTGTGAGAAGAAGACAAAATAAACACGACCCTTTAGTGTGTGTTTGCACTGGATAAGTCTATATACGCGGGAGAATGAGCCACTTTTTGACAATGAATGAATCAGTGAGGTGACTGACGCCCGCTCTGACTGTGGAGCTGCGTAAGCAAACTATGCAGCAGACCTCCTTTGGCCTTCTTTGCAGAAGTGTTTCCTGTTTCCTGTGCAGATTGAGATAGAGGATGTAAGATACAACGGTCACACTCGATTAGTTGCGTGTGTCTGGGTTCGCGCATGTGTGTGTGTGTGTGTCTGAGAGAGTGCAAGTGAGTATTTAGTTGTAGCTTTTAACTGCCATTGAGACAGGGTAGGCTGTCCCAAAAAGAGTTGGACAATTATCTAATGACAGCACTAAGGCAGACAACAAATCCATAGTGGACAGAGGACTTAATAGCGATATGTCATCCTTAGTAAAGGGTTGCAGAAGGCCGCTTGGTTCTGCAAGAGGCATTCTGGGACACTTTAAAAGGAGATTTTTCTCCTTTTTTATGATTGGACCGTTGTTGTTTTTTTCTTTTGTTTTTTTTGGTTTTAAACTGATGTAGATTTAAACTTCTATGGGTGACATTTTGTGCCACTATTCAATATCTTTATCCTTCTCAAAGAAAAAAATAGTAGCAGTTTATTTTATTTCAATAGAAATATGGATTACATTTCTTTCTTTTTTTTTAACTAAAAACATAATCTTGCACATTTTTTTGCGTGGAATCTGAACCAGAAGTTCCCTGTTTACGGCCAGTGGATTCTAATTGAATTCCTCAGCACAAGACTACTGGCCGTTAACTTAGTCAAAACCAAATTCTTACAGCACTGAAGTGTCAAGAGTTGTGATTTAATGTATTTAACTATATGAGTGGAATTATTATAGAGATAGGATGTTTCACGTTGCATGATAGGATGGTAAAACTCCTTGTATAGCTTGAGAATATGCCTTATTACTGCTTTCCAAAGAAATGTTGTTTGAATGTATTCTTTGGGGTTTATAGTTAAGTTAACTTAAAAGTTAGACAGTGTATTATTTATTGTTATTTGTCACCATTTGAGTACAACATTTGTTGCAGTGTTGAAGTGCTTGTTAAAATGTTAGTGATTTGAATGACATTAAATTATTGTATTAATAATTGCCTTCTTGGAACAATGTGACATTTTTTAGTAACACACACACCACACACACACAAAATGGGGTGTTTAGTTTCTACTCCCACATTTTTCACATTACAGCTTTTAATGCTTTGTCCTCTGAAATTTAGTCTCGTGGTCTGTTTAAAGGAGACAGCAACACACTTCCAGTGAAATGGATCTTAAAACAGTGCATTAGAAAATTAATGGGATGTTTGCATAATGATTGTCTGTTATATGTTTAAAGCAATACTCCACCGCATAAGCATGGAAACATAAAGGCTGTGCCAAGATCTGGTGGGCCGAACACTTCACTTTTGTGGAGAAGCAACTACAGTGCAGTTGTCTTAACACTCCATTCTACTGAGTGACAAAATATATACACACTGTATCGTTTTATAAAAAAAATGCACCTGTTCCTTCATATTTAAACATTTTCAGCATTTAAATTTAGAAGAAGGTAAAAAGTAAAAAAAAAATGAAAAAGTGAGAACAGATATACAGTAATTAAGAAGATCATATTATTCAAAAGATAATCCAACATGAACTTGCTTTGCATTTCAACTTCTGTTTTCCAACTTTATGAGAAATTACATCTACGTAAAAATGCTCCTTATGATATTGCGCAAAGGAAATGAGTGCTTGCAATGTCCTGTTAACCTTTTTATTATCACTGAAAAGCATCTGTTGACTTGAAAATGAAGTGCATATGTGATATGCGCTGTTATAGAAACAGGAAGGCTTGCACTTGCAGTTTCTTATAAAATCAGTCATTGTGAGAAATGAGATTTTTCTGAAATGTAGCCACATGTGAAACACTACTATTCAACAGAAGTTAAGATTTTTTTTTATCTGTTTGTTTATTTCGCTTACAGTCATTCAAATGTTAAGAAAAAAAAATGTTATTCATTAGTTTAGGGCAGATATTCACATTAATCGTTGCCTTCAAAGCCTTCAAAGTGTGAGTAAGTCTGTCTTTGGGCCAAAACACTCAAAGACATTGAAATTGTATACAAATTGTGTCTGACTTTCATTTGAATGCCATGTAACTTTCAGGGGCTCAGTAAGGTGAGTAAGTAAAGGTAAAATATAGAACCCTCAACATATCTTCTATAAGAAAGTTTTTTTTTTTTTTTACAAATTTAAAGTGTACCACCTGGTAACTACAGGTTGCACAGTTTCTATATTTTACTTATCCATACCACTAAGTAGAAACTCGGGTATGGTGGAGAGAAGTTACAATTTTTTTGTCACAAGCTGGCTCAGGGAATGTGACAAGGAAGAAGTCAACGCAGGGTAAGGCCTATTTTTAAAAGTCATGTCAGCAATGACATCATGGGTGTGTGGGTGTATTGGCTATGGAGGTGTTGAAGGTGCAAACCAAAAGAATGTATTGCAGGCTAGATGCCAACTGTACGAAGGGAATGAATACACGTGGCAGCTTTTATAGCACAAGGGCCCAGGTGAGCTTAATCAGCTGATGACTCTCCCATGTCAGCCAATAGGCCTTTCTAACGGCAGACATTTTAAATTTTGATAGTAGGAAAAGCACATTTCTTATAACACTAACGATGGCTCCGATATATTAAGGTGTTTAGTGAGAGTGATGGTGAAGTAAAGGGATCGGACCTCCTGGGTCTGCTGTTGACCTAAAGGATCAAGGATAAAGAGGGAAAAATTAAAAATTAAGAGTAGGAATGTATATATATATATATATATATATATACGTATATGTATGACCAAGCTGTCCCGAAATCTCCCACCCCAATTCTTCTCTATCATCTGTCTTTGAGGCCCAACCAGAGATACCCTCCAAAAGCTGTGCAGCTATATATTTTTTCTCTCTTCTCTCCCCCTTTCTTTCTTCATTTAACTAATATTGCCTCATGCTCTCTCCCCATGTCAAAATTATGCATGAAGAAGTAATGAAACGCTAAAGGACACTTCAGAAGGTTGCTCCTCTGTCTTCTATTCTTTCAATGTGTTGTTATGGTAAAATCATGAATAATAATAAGAATTGAATAATAATAAAGCCTGGACATTCTCACTTTCAGTTCACTCGCCAACAGTCAGTTGAATCAATCAAAAAGCACTACAAGTGGAAAAATATTTTCAGTATTTTCAAAATCTGCATATAACCTCCACCTTTAATTGTTCAAATATTGTTACTAGATAGGAGCGACAATATGTCCTCAAAACCATACGACAATATAGGTTGTTCATTCCTACCCTCTAATACGACCCACAGGAGCGTTTCCCGTCCTCATTTCTAAGCCAGAGCTCGTGGTTTTAAACCAGCGTTAGGATGAAATAGTCAAAGTTTGGTTATGTTTAGAAACTACTTAGTCAAGTTTAAAAAAAAGTTTGGGGTTTGGGTTGAAATCATCAAAATCTGCTACTTCACTTCTGGTTATGCTCCGTTTACTGTTATTTTCAAACGGGCTTACTGTGTGAAAGCCCTGTGTTTGTTTGACCCATCCAACTTGCCTCCTTACGCATAATTTGGCGCTCTTATACTTGTCACCTTACTTCCTGCTTTGCTACCGTCATAGTTACTACAGCCACTACAGGGCGCCACCACTATGAACATAAATATGAGTCGCAATTTCTGCTTGAACAAACGACTTTGGGGGCTATTTTCGGTGGGAGCCAGTCTCCACGCATGTGTAAAAGGCTTGTGCAACTTTGTACTTGTAATGCGCCCCTCATGAATTGAGGTCATTTCTTTTGCAAATAACCCATAAAGTCTTACTGACTGCAAATGTTTGGGAGACTTTTCAACAGCAGGTAAACATGCAGGTATACTCAGCACGAGTACAGAGAGTGGTATGTCATTTAATTTGATTGATTAGCATGGTGTCAGCTTAATTATGTGCTGTTTTCATAAGTATTCAGTTTACCGGGCACTGTTGGCAACCGTTCATCTTTGCTATGCAATGTATTCTTATAATTGCTGTAATTTACACTACTGCGGGGGTGTAGCCTGCATCTCCATAACAGATAAACCGGTCCAAGTACTGTAAGTTCTATCTTTTACGGGCGTTGTGGATTCTTTAATGTCAGCTTCTGATAAAAGGCTGGTTGCTCAGTGGTTTGGGTACTTTCTGTGCCCTCTTTTGTTCTCTTTTTTCTTAAAAAAAAAAAAAAAGAATCTTGGCAAGCAACATTTGCATATCCGTGTGAGTTTAAAAAGAATCCACCTTCAAGCACTCCTAAAGCTCACAAATGAACACATTATAGCTTGCCTAATTCCCACACAAACTGAAATGTAAAAATGATAAGTCATGGTAATGACAACTGTCAGCTGTTTCTGTTTTGGGACTTAATGCTCAGATAATCTTAACAACATCTTCTGGCTCTAGCTCTGAATAAGTGGATTTCCCAAAATGTTGAGCTATCCCTTTAACCATGTAACTAGTAGTTTCGCATTGCCACCCCTTCCTCCACAGTGCTGCTCAGGAAGGTCTGGCTAGTCCACAGCAATGGGAGAAATACAGTGCTCTCGTTCATTGGCATTTCTTTAAACCAATCTCAATAGTTTCAGGCGGTGCTAAGTGCCGAGCGGAGCCGCGGTGGCTCTGCAAAATAGCCTCGGGAAGGAACTTGTTTTGGTGGAACATGGGTACCTTCAAAAGTTGTTTTAGTCGTGCAACTGAAAACTCACGGACAGATAGTCTAGCTAGCTGTCTGGATTTACCCTGCAGAGATCTGAGGAGCAGTTAACCATAGTCCTCAGAAACCCACCGGATTTAAAATTCCAACACAAAGAAAGCGGAAGGTAACGGACATCCGGCCGAAAAGAGGGACATCCGGCAGAATTTCTGGCGGCACCAGAGCAATCCCGGAAGTGGAACGTCGTGGATATAGACTATGTTACAAGTAATGATAAATTGATTGCACAATTAAAGATGCATCTCAGAACAGTAAGTCTTGTTTTGCCATTAGCTGACTTCACCATGTGTGTGTGTGTGTGTGTGTGTGTGTGTGTGTGTGTGTGTGTGTGTGTGTGTGTGTGTGTGTGTGTGTGTGTGTGTGTGTGTGTGTGTGTGTGTGTGTGTGTGTGTGTGTGTGTGTGTGTGTGTGTGTGGATATTTACTGTACTGTATGCCTTGTGTTTGTATTTAGGAGTGGTTGGGTGTTTTTTATAATTCTGGAGTGGCTTTGTACTGGCTTGTGTTGTATTAACTTGGGTAATGTTTCTGTGTTTATTGGTATTATGTTTCATTTTTGTCACATAGTGATTTTTACTGGCTTTGGCTGGCCTCAGAGCAATACAATATCCTCTTATATTTCTTTTCCTGTATGTTTTTTATGGACATACGGGATCTGTCCTTTATGTGCCGTTGACTGACCAAATGTCCCCCTGTGGATCAATGAAGTTTATGTTTTACCACTGTCAGTAGCACTAAGATTTTTAGCATTGTAAGACGATAAAATATTATTTAATAAATCAATAAATACTGATGTGTACAGAGTTTATGTACTGTGTCCACAGGATAACCTTCCAGAGAGAAAGCTTGCATATATTCTCAGCCAGCCAGAAAAAATTATCCCTGCAGTGAAACTTTCATGTAAGACATGCCATGACCTGATTCTGCATCCACAAAGTCAGCCATTATGGTGTAGGCCTACTTTCTGCTGCAACACCAAAACAACCCAACATAACAGAACACGTACCAGTCACTATGGAGATGTCTTGCCATCCCAGCACCTAGCATAGGGTTGGGCGATATTATCTACTGCTCCTGTCTTAACCTGCCCGACATTGTAAAATCCAGGAAAGGGAGGTCACAGTCAAGTTCCAACACACAACCTTTCCCCACTGCTGGTCTCAGTATATACACTATGTAAACAGGAGGAGGCATGGAATAGGTCATCACAGACTGCTCAGTAGGTAACAAACTCCACCTGTCATGCTAACCTGGTCGCAGGTGCTGGCCGAATGCTCTATTGATCTTTCAATCAACACTAACCCTAACCGTTTTAACGCCAACCTAACCCTTTAGTGTAGCTGAAGGATGCAAGATAGTTGCTGTGTGGGGCGGCCTCTAGCTCACCCAGTAAGAGCGTTCGCCCCATGTTGGCTGAGTCCTGCAGTGGCGCAGGTTTGAGTCCAACCCGCTGCCCTTTGCTGTGTGTCATCCCCCATCTATCTCCCCCTTTCATGCCTATTCACTGTCTCTATGTAATAAAGGGAAAAGCCCCAGAAAACAATCTTTAAAATAAAAGATAGTTGCTGTGTCCCAATTACAGTTTGCAGAATGTATCCATACTAGTTTTGATAGAGGCTACTAATAATGCTAACATTTTGTGCTTACAGGAAATGGTGCAAAACTTTTGACAGCAGATATTAGAATAGTTCCCTTGTTTATTTTATGTGCTCTTCCTGGAACTGTCTCTCCACCCTCTATAATTAGTTGTAATTAGTTTTCATTGTATGTCTTTTTGCCTTGCAGCATGGGACAACAGGGTCAATCCAAAACAAACTCAAGCTGATTTTGTGCGCATAATGACATATGACCTTTTAAGCAGTTGTTAAATTTGTCGCTACATACTTAAAACCTGATAGAATTGTACTATAGAATTGGGGCACCCATGGTACGGTCACTCAGTTCCTTCTCTAATACAGTGATCTCTGTATGTAAATGAGGGACATGGGAAGTTCAAGGAGCATAGGTGTCAACAAGACTGTGTGCGTACCTGTAAGCGCATTAAGCCTTAAAAAGTAAAAACAAAAATACTTCTTCTACCACTCTTTCATTCACTATCTTTTTCTAGTAAAAAAAAACATATTTGCTAAAAAAATATATACTGTATTTATTTATTATCAATAATCCAATATCAGGCTTATTTGTGAAAAACATTTCATAACAATTCAGTTAAAATTTCAACTGTCCTTTCAGTCAATCCTAATAAATCAGTGACGTTTAACAAGGTGCAGAGATCAGGCGCAGCTGTCCTGATGGGGTTTAATCCCACTAATCTCGTTATTAGTTGAACTTTATTCATGAGTTATAGACTTTGCAGCCAATCGGAGAGTCAATTTCAGAGTACTTACCATCCATTGCTTTTCTTTCATTTCTTCTCACCTCCTAATTGTTTAGGGCTGAGTGCATGTGCAGCAGCTCCAGAGTGGTTCATATAGGTATTTTCTACAGTTAGCACACACACACACACGCACACACACAACACACACAACACACACACACACACACACACACACACACACACCAGTTTTGTTTGTTTTGACCCATGATGTTGTTGTGCATATCTTTCTTTAAGCACTTGAAGCACCATGCTAGGTTTAGGCACGTGGGTTTGGTGCTTATAGCCGCTAAGCAAAAATCAAAAGCCTAAAAACAGGTTAAGAGTGCAGCCGGGCTTTCTGAATACCATAACTCCCATAAAGAGGACAAATTTTGCAAGCCAGTGCTGGGAATCACCTTCTGCGTAAGGCCCTCTGGACAGACCTCGTGCTTTAGTGGAAACTTGGCTCTGCTCTTCATCCACTTCTAAACAGACGGCTGCTTACACACAGTCTGCACATCATAATAAACACACGAGGTGAACACCGCGTTTTCACCCTGCAAAGCTCTGAGCCATCGATAACCACAACACAGCAGGTGACGCATATGCATTATGGCACAGATAATCAAGAACAAGTTGTGATTATTCTGTACATATGTTTGTCCTGTTCCTCAGCAGAAGTGCCTTTCTTACATTGTTTCTGGGATATGATATCGGTGTCAAACTACATTGTTACTGGAACAAGAAGTTCACAGTGCTTAAATGGTAAGTTTCCCCAAGCAAAGACTGAAAGGAAATTACTTTCAAAAACCGTTTCAATGTTTACAGTTTTCAGATGATGTGCAGATCGTTGAACTAACCAGAGCATTCATTCATCATGTGTTGCAATTGCAAAACTTATGTTACTAAATTGCTGCTAAATTACACATCACAACATAGATAACATAGTTATGTAGTTTTAATCATTAGGGTTTTTTTTTTAGATTTGTGTTTACTTTTCCACAGACAAATACCTTTACCTTTACCAGCATGTACACAGCTTTGTTTGTCGCAAACAATGACTGAAGGGAATCATGGCAGGGATTGTGCAATGTGAAGATGGTGTGGATAACTTATCTACTGGGCACAAAAACTGGACCTGCAGGGTCTAAACTTAACAACCATTACACATCTGATTAATTTGACATCCTGCTACATGTGTAACAAATGGAAAGCAAAAGTTACGTATTGTGTATACAAGGATGTGCAGGACTGTACATAACATCTGGCATGTTTAGGTAAATAAACTGATCACCTGGGCGTTAATCAATGCGAACTGGTCAATGATCATGACAATATATACTAGACAGCTGACGTTTGCAGCCAAAGATTGATTTTATTTTTGTGATATTAGCTAAAAGGTGAAGCTAAAGTCCATTCATCAGTATTCTTATACTAGAAATAGATCCCATGTAAAGTGAGAGGAATCACATGAACCCATAGAGAATCACCCAATTCTGCAGCTCTATGAAGCTTGTGAGCATCTTCTGATTCAATGTTTGAGTTTTCTGGCTCGCAAATTGAGTTCTCATTAATTCAATTTCCAGCAGCATTGGGCAGCTGGTTTTAGCAACAAAAGAAAAGGAGCTCGGATAAACCAAGTGGACACTTGGACAAAAAAAGCAAACTCAAATGAATTTAAACTAATTCAATTCAAATAACTTTATTTATCCCAAATGGGCAATTAAATTTTGCCGTCAACCAGTCACATAAAAGCTAGTCCCGCATTGCCAGACCTTTCTCCACAGCGCCACAGAGGAGGGTCTGGCTAGTCCACACAGCATTCCGGGATGGGAGAAAAACATTGGCATTTCTTCAAACCAATCACAGTCATCTTGGGCGGTGCTAAGTGCCAGACAGAGCCACGGTGCCTCTGCAAAATAGCCTCGGGAAGGAACTTGTTTTGATGGAACATGTGTACGTTCAAAAGTTGTTTTAGTCGTGCAACAGAAAACTCAGATTGGACAGATAGTCTAGCTAGCTGTCTGGATTTACCCTGCAGAGATCTGAGGAGCAGTTAACTATAGTCCTCATGAATCCACCGGAGTTTAAAACACAAAGAAAGCGAAAGGTATCGGAAATCCGGCCGAAAAGAGTGACATCCTGCGGAATTTCCTGCGCCATCGGAGCAATCCTAGAAGTGGAATGACGCGGATGTAGACTGTTTTGTTGTAAAACAAAAACAATGCCAACACAAAGAAAGGTGGAAGGTGATGGACATCCAGCGGAAAATCCGGAGGCACCCGGAAATGAAACGTTGAACGTCGATATAGACTACATTAAAGCAGACAAGAATAACACCATCACGGTCATTCAGTCAACCAGCATGTCAGTAGCAGCAGATCAACAAATGGGTAAATCAGGCAATAGCAGTGAAGCACATAGCCTACAGGTTGCCGAAAATAAGCCAGTTAAAAATAAATATACAACAATAAAGCCAAAGTATAAAGTAAATAGATACATAAATCAAAGCATTATGCTTTTTATGGGATTATAAGCTCTGGATGGTACAGGTTGCTGCCATGAGCAGCATTTAAGACCCTAATGGCAGAAGGAATGATAGAGCCGCCCTGATGGCATTAAAGAGAATCCACAAGAAAGAACATTTTTACCCATGATTCTCTATAGCTTTAATGCTAAAAATGCTAGTATTGCTTTGTGTCTTTGTTAGCTGAAAGGGCTTTAATGCTTCAGCTTGCTATTGGCGTTCTTCAGCCTGCAAGTGGCAGAAAACATGGTGCTTCAACTATACAGCCCACAGACGAGTTTTACGTGTCAAGGTTGAGACTGAGTCAGAACTTGACAGGTTACATTAAACTACTCCCCCAGCAGCCTGAGGAATTCTAGCGTCATTCATGCTTACGATCTCAGTCATATTGATACAGGTGCACCTTCACAACCTGACACTTCTCACGATGACTGCTGATACCCTGATGCCAACGCAGCTACCTCTAACCTCCTCCTATGGTGCTGAAGGTTTCTGTAGTGTTGACTCTAATAAGAGCTCATGTTCATGCATGTGTTTGTTGATTTGGGATCAGTTGTCCTAGCAGCAACGGATTACTTGAGCTTCCTCAAACACCAAAGCATTTTCCACCAAATCTAACGGTATAACTCTTTGCTATAAATGGTCAATTCCTTGGCTGAGGCGTTGCTGACTGACTGGACTATATTTCAAGGATTCCGGTTTTAGCTACACTCAAAATATAGTCATGGAGGTGCTGTCTAAAAAGACGACTTTAACCTTTCAAACAACTTGATCCAGTTTTACCCAAGAACGTAGACATCTTTTGTGCTAACAATCATCAGTGGACTTAATGACAACCAATTATTCTATCAACGTTTATTTATAAACTGAAGTTGATATGAGAGGAATGTGAATATGCGTGAACTATGCGTTCAGCATTGCCAACATTTCCTTTTTATGAACACCCATAAACCGTAAGAGGATATTGCTTCATCTTTGTACCAACCTGTCATATTTCGACATGCCAACATGACAGAAGTCATGCTTCACTGACCCACACCCTGTGTGAGTAATTCGTTCAATGTGAACACTGCAGGTAGTGTTGCAAAACAATGAAGCAATTGTACATCTGAGACAGTGACACGTGAAGGACAACCGCTCCTGGAAACCGGAAAGGTACTTTTATGGCCGAACCCTGTGTGTGTGGTGGGGTGCTGTGTTTTTGTAGTCCTTCATTTAAGAATATTCAATTAGCTAAATAGGTAGTAAGTAAGGTAAGTAAAAGTATCAGTGCCTAGGATGCTTTGTGAATGTACGAATCAAAGCAGCAGCAATTTTGCAAAATGGGGAAAAAAAACGAAAAACACAGCAGAAAGGAGTGAAAAGTTCCATTACCCCCCCTCTCCAGCATAACTTTATTTTGGGAATAAAGGCAGTGAGTCTGCCATGTACGTCAAATCTTGACCTTATTACTTAAAAATGGAAGTGCACAGGATACACAGAAGCTTATCCAGTGACAGCCTATCATTGCCTTAGTGCCTGAGAGTCATACAGGGCCAAGTCACTGTTTACACAACAAGAGCCAATCACATTAAAGACAATGTCAGGCCCGCCTCCTGCCCATGACACTCTGGATCGTGGATGGACAGAGAAACTATAAAGTTTCCTGACAAGTCAAGAGGGAGAAGGAGAAGAGATTGAGCCATGAGAGAGAACCTTGCTTTTGTGTCATCCCAAAACATGGCGTTCACTGACTGTATGAAACCCACTGAGCTCTCCACAGACAAGAAGGGGATAAAGTAAGTGGATGTGGTGTTTAATAGGAATGATTAGAGTAATGATGACCTTGTAAAAGTATTGCACAGCTATAAAACACTGAGTGAATTTTCTCTTTTGTTTCCAGGAGGAAAAACTGGAGGAACAAAATAGGATTTCTCTTGAAGTCAAACTCCTCCCAGTCGATAGTACATGGGATGAAAATCAGATCTTACAGGTGAGACCTTTCAATGTTGAGGATGTCATAATTATGCATAATGTGCTTCATGCTAGTTATAGGTTATTTAGTTTTAAATATTGAATTACATTGTCTTTTACTTTTTAAATTAGGTTTACACTTATTCTAATTTAACTTATTTAATTCCACTTTACCTATTGTGTGTCTTTGCATACCCATGATCCACACTCTATTGAATTTATTTATCTATTTAGTACGTTTTGTATTTTTGCACATATGTTATGTATTTATTGTTTTATGACTAAATGAAACCGAGCCAGATCACTATGACTTTATGTCTCAAATCAAGTGTTTGATTCTAAAATGAAATGCCCATAGCAGCCTGGACATGCCGTATAGTGAAGAAGAAGTAACACAATTAAGACTAATAAGTGATGCAATTGATTCAATGATAGTTAGCTACTTTAGGAGTGTTTGCAATATAGCATTGTTTTAATCAATTTAGGGATTTTGCAGTGTTGCATTTAAAAGTAGTAGTTGTAAAAAGTAGTACTTTTCTGTAATTATAACACGATCCATGTCCTTTCCCTTCAGGCCGACTGCTGATGACACGCACCAGTGGGCGCAGTCACTTGACAAACTACTGAGTCATAAATGTAAGTATCACTCACAGCACTATTGGTGCATGGTCGCATAAAAGAGTCTCAAAGGTCACTTTATTGGCCTCAGTAAAACAAAGGCTGCATGGCTTCTTTATTCCCTGTATCTCACATGAATGGGCAAACAGCGAGTGGATGTGTCCCTCGGCTTATGTCTCTGGCCTTGTTTTTCACAGTTCTTCACTCTCTTCCCCCTCCACAGATGGGAAAGCTGCGTTTTGTATCTTCCTGAAGTCTGAGTTCTGTGAAGAGAACATTGAGTTTTGGACAGCCTGTGAGGATTTCAGGACCCTCACTTCGCACAAAGAGCTGGCGTCCAAGGCCACCAGTATTTACGAGGAGTTCATTAAAAATGAAGCACCCAAAGAGGTAACAGCTGACATTATAGCATTTGCTGTTAATTGCAAATCATTGAGGTATTTGATAAGTTTCACTTAACTGATTTTAATCAGAATGTATGTACCTTCAAGCAGGCCCGGATCTAAGCATGACATTCTAGGCACAATAGGGCCTATTTGCCACTAGGGGGCCCAGTAAGAGGGAAAAGCCACAAAAAATAGAATATATTTTACAGTATTATTTTGAAAAATAATTTTAAATTGTAAATTTCAAATCTAACACTTCATCTAAACTTGTATATGTTTATAAATTACTATATTGTTTTTAAAAGAAAGTACAGTAAAGTAAAAAATGTTCACTCCAATTGTGGGTAAATGTTTTCGGTTCCGTAAGTTAGCTAGCCATAAAGGTTACGCTACGACTTTTCTGGGATGATTTAGGTGCAGCAAAGCGCAAAAAAAAAAAAAATACAAAGAGAGATGCTTTACACAAGTTTCTCTCAGGCCCTTCAAATAAGCCTAAATTAGATGCATTAATTAAATTAGCATAATAATCATGTGGCAGTAAAAAGTAATTTTGTTTATTCATCAAATAAAGTATCCATTTGGAGAGGGGCCAAAAAATGCAGTATGCCTAGAGTAATCTTTCCATTTAATCTGGCTCTGCCTTCAAGTTTTATAAATACACAATATATTCTTTGTTAAAAAAAAAATGGATGTCAAAGGCTCATAACTGCTGTTTCTTTGGTCACAGATAAACCTGGATTTCCCTACAAAGAATGCCATCGCCCAGAGCCTCCATGAGCCCACTACGGATAGCTTCCTGGTAGCTCAGAGGAAAGTCTACAGCCTGATGGAGAACAACTCCTACCCCAGATTTATCTACTCCGACCTCTACAAAGAACTGTGTGCAGCTGCCAGGGGGAGAGGGCAAGCACATTAAGTCCTAGTCAAACCAGACTCTCACTTCTGAAGTCATTTGTTTACCGTTGTAACTGTGTGAATAGACCGTTGATGGCCTTCATTCCGTGCACTGCCTCGGGATAACAGACCTTGAATGCAAATCCTGAGCATAAACAATAACGGCGAGTGCAGAAAATGCAAAAGCGAAGCCATTTTTAGCTCGTCCTGCTGAGAGCTCGCAACAATGACGTCAAGATGATTAGGCAGGATGTTATATGCTGCAGGAGGCAGAGCACAGAGCACTTCTACCGGATGGGATTAGGGTTACATTTACTTCACTGGGCCATTACCTGCTTTTTCTTCACTACGCTATTAGAACTTGGTATTTTGGGCAATGATGCGGTTTCAAGAAAATGCTGTTTAAGTGCAACTGCATTCAAAGCTGAGATGACTGTCAAAACACTTTACACTTAACTCCCATCTCTTACCGACAATCCTGTTAGAATGCGTTTCTGTGCTGATATCCACTTGAAGACTTTGCACAGTTGTCATATACACATGATGACTTTCTCTCTCTGTTTCTCGGGTTTTCATTTTCACGGATGTGCTTGGATCTGTTTACACAAAAAGCGCAATTTTAACTTTTTGTGTTACTATTCACAATTTCCATCCAAGACTGTTTTGGATTGAAATTATTGACAATGTTATTTATTGTAATTATTGCATTTGTTGACGGTGAATTTAAGTTTGCAGGCAGCTGGACTGCTCAAGAAATAAAACGTGTTTTTTCAATTCTGAAATGTCTCTGATGCATTTATTTCTTAATTCAATGCAAAAATGACAATTTACAGCACTTATACCGGAAGAGCCTATTACTTTTTCCTATGTAAAGATTCATAGTGAGTTTAGTCTATATACCTATGTATTAGTCTATATCCATGTGCCAATTTTTGAACATCCACGTTCCACCAAAACAAGTTCCTTCCCGAGGCTATTTTGCAGCGGCACCGTGGCTCCACTCGGCACTTAGCACCGTCCAAGACAATTGTGATTGGTTTAAAGAAATGCCAATAAACCAGAGCACGTTTTTCTCCCATCCTGGAGAGCTGACTGGGGGCTAACGGTAATTAGCTAGTTATATGTCCCGGGACAGTTGTCAGCTCTCATCCCGACTGAGTCTCTCTGCGCCGGGGGAGTGAGGCAGACAGACCAGGGTGTGCTAGCTAGCTGGCTAAATTAGCATTAGATTAATCGTCTATCTATACAGCTAACGTTAACGTTACTGGTGAACTCATTCGTGGGTTAGACCAGTGCTGTTAACCATGGTAAAAACAATCATACTAAAAATAACTTGTTGAACTATGTTGTAACCCTATACTGTTATCCACCAAGCTTTAGCATTAACGTTAGCTACTTGTCAACCAGCAAATTGTAGTAACGTTAAGGTGGATCGATATTGATATGTATCAATAAATAACATCTCTGTTGTATTACTGTGTTGCTAAGTGGCATGTAATCAATCACAAAATGATGCTGCATGGCAAAAAAAAAAGCAGTATTACGGTTATGAGTTATGTTTGTTTTTTTCTGTGACATTGTATGATTTACAATTACTCCTGAACGTATCATCTGGGTGCCGTGTTTTGATGGAAGTTACGAGTAACTAGAGGGTGAGAGGTTATATGACGCCACTGACGGGCGACTAAAGGAAACGCTCCGTGTCTGAAAATAAAATAACAGTTTTCTCTGAGTTTGACATTTGGTGGAAACATTTGGCACAGTGTAAGAACACAACTCATAAAAATATATAACATAGGTATGGTCGTTTTTAGACATTTTAATGCAGAAATGTTACATATTGTATCTTTAGGTAAAGGATCTGAATTCTTCCTCCACCACTGGTAAAGAACACCTTGACTGACAGCAGAGAGCGTCCTCCCCTGCCTGCTGTGTGTGTGTGTGTGTGTGTGTGTGCTCTCTGATACAGAGAGCCGTGAACTCGTAACAGATGCTGTCAGTGGCCAGACACCCAGACGTTGGTCCTGACAGGCTGACAGCTCCTGCTCTGTCCTCAGACCTGTGGCCTGCTGTCGTGGTGTAATGAGGTCATCTTTTACACCGGCAGCTCTGCAGAACCGTATGCTCTGCTGCCCTTCAGGTTAGAGGAGTACATTTGTTATCTGAAACCCCGACTGGCTAGAAAAGTATGTGTGTGTGTGTAACTGTAACAAAGGGGTTATTTTCTTTAGTATTGGAATGATAATAATTCCACTTTAAAGCGCAGCTATTTTATTTTAATGGACGTCTGTTACATTCAAGCCATTGCCAAATGAGTCTATACAAAGCTAATTAAGCATATCAGCTCCTGAGAACTGGCTCTGTATTTGTCAGTATGCCTACCCAGACAGCAAAATGTATTTGGGCCAGATTTGGACCAGGTCTTCGCATTTGGCGCAGATCCGCTAAACGGACCTGGGCCGGGCTCATCCTTTCCAACGGCCCAATACCGGAACAGGTTGGAATTATGGATCAGAGACAGTTCTGGTACAGTACAGTTATTAATGCCATGACATGTGGTGCGGATCTGGTCCAGACTCATATTTTACATCTGGGGCTCATCTGGCCCAGATCTGTGATTCATATTTAGGCTATCAGACAATTAAGGCCAAAACAAATACCCACACAATTGGTAATTTTCAAAATAGTTTTATTTTTTTTATTTTAAAAAGGCAAAAGAGAAAACTACAGCATGAACAACCATCTGACGTGAATCCAGATGCACAAAAAGACAATACAAACCAATACAATCAAAAATCAAAGACAAGAAAAAGGACAAAAATCATATGATTAAAGATCAATGTTAATTATTCAAATTACAAAAAAAAATACAAAACCAAGTAAAACCTAATGTGAACACTGCGCCTACTGTATATTTACTGCTCATTAGTTGGGTGAGACCGGGCACGGCGGCCACCCCCGCAGTCGCAAGTCAGATTAAACCATCTGATGGCTACTGATTTATCTCCGTGTCCGTGGCTTTGTCAGACTTGCGATTCTTCCTCACTGCTCCTGTAAGACGTAGCCTACAAAAAGCACACAAAGCAAAGAAACAAACAGTAAATATTAGATTAAATATTCAAAGATTATTTATTACAAGACATTATAGTAAAATGCTTGCACAAATAAATATTAATAGGCTAAATGTGACTTAAGTGGTGTGTAGTGAGTGAATGAGTGAGAGAGTGGTGATTAAGTAAAGACTGAGTGATAGACATCTTTATAGGCTATACTTACGAGCCATAATGGCCTTGGTTGCCATCTCACTGAATTAGTTTTTATTGTTAGGGTAGCTACAGACAAAAGACTGGTTAGCCTAGTGGGTAGCGCTAACTAACGATTTTGCAGCTAACACACAATGGACACGATATTAAGTAATTTTGGTGAATAATAAGCAAAGATCACCGATTCAGCCTTAAAGCCTATGTTCACATTAGTTGTGGATGTTTAAAAGAACCTATACTACAAGCATAGCCTAGGCTATAGGTCTACTAGCCTACCCAGCTTGTCTGACACGTCTCAAGTTTGTCAGAATGTCAGTGTAAACTAAGTTTGTAAATTTTTATGTTTAACCTATACATAAGCTATATAACAGATTAACATGAGATCAACAGCAGTTTACTTTTACAATTTGTAACTTGTATAATACACTTACCAATAATCACAAAGACGGTGCAGACGGTCCAGACCCGCCCAGCGGACTCAATTCAGTTGTGGCGCGTCTGGTCTGCGCAGCTGCCCCCTAATCTGCGCCGCACCCGCCGGACGGACTGTCATACTCAGAAGCTACAGACAAGTCTGGCGCAAAGTTGGTGCAGATCTGCATACCGAGTGTGACCGCTGCGCGAATCTGCTGATTCGAAAACGGATCTGATGTAAATGCTGTATGGGTATGTCTACAAAATGGTGTAAAGTAGAAGTTCAAGTGAAGTCCATCATTATTTTGAATCCTCCGTGTCCTCCTTGGCTACTAGCAACTGCGTGGAGGAGGGGTGGGGATAGTGCGCGATCACCGAAGGCGATTGCTTAGAATTCCTCATGGTGGCGACAGAAACTACGCACTATAGCTTTAAGAAACGGCAGCGGCATGGCTCTATCCTTATTGGTCCAGGCTGACATAACTATTAAATGAACTGCCCTTAAATGTTGTAGAGACGAGATGAGTCATCATCTCCAAAAGAACTGAAACTACTGAGCGTGGTGATCCGTTGCCATTTCTTCTAGCACCGCCATGAGGTTGACATTTGGGCTTTTAAGTGAAATGTCTGGACAGCGATTGGATGGATTGCCATATAATGTATTACACGCATCCACGTTCTCTTCAGGCAACACATTCTCACTCCCATCGCGTAAAATACCGACGCTTGGGAAGATGCCTTTGGCGTTGTTATTGACGCTACAAGTCTCCTTTAGCGTCATATCTAAACACGCTTTATCTAAACGCGCTTGGGAGGGACTATTGTGTCACTTTTGACGCGGTTAGGTTAAGGAAAAGGTTGTGGGTGGGCTTATAATAGGTACATTTCCGTGAAACGCGGGACAAGAACGGGACAGTTGGATTTAGGAAAAGAAGAACGGGACAGTTGGGCATAGGAAAAGATGAAAGCGACAGTTGGGATTAAGAAAAGTGACACGCAAGACACGAACCGCCGTCTCCGGGGTGAAAGTCCTGTGTTGTTTGACCCATCCACCCCCCCAACATCGCGGAATTTTGGGCTTTCATGCTACTCGCTACCGTTATGGCTCCTAATGCTACGTCATCTTCAAGCAGCGCGTAGCTGCTGCTCTGCCCGGTGCGTTCTACACACACGATGAAGGGTGCTTTTCGCGTCGTATCTGACGCCGACAGCCACTGCCCAAGCGTCTGTATTTTACGAGTTCGGGGTGAGAACGGGTTGCTTCAGGATGAACTGTAATAACGTTTGTGACCCTTTAACTTTTCATATAGTTCCATTATCACATCAGCATGTCACTTTGTACAATACATTAGTTTATGCCCAAATACCTGCAAAACTAATGCCTTCAGTGAGCATGTTAGCATGATGACATTAGCATTTAGTTTAAAGCACCGCTGTGCTTCAGTACAGCCTCGCCGAGCTGTTAGCACGGCTATAGACGCTGGGTTTTGTTTGTATTATAATCCTCTCATGGGCTAATTTTATATAACCGGTTTTCTTTCTTCTTCCTTTTTTTCTATAAATGTTAATTATGAAAACCTATTAATCATTTTTATCAACAGAAAAATGCCAAACATTCACTGGCTCCAGCTTTTCAACTCTGCTTGTTTTTCTGTTTTATATCATCGTAAAATTGAATTCTTTTGGGATTGGGCTGTTGGTCAAACAAAAACCAAGCACTTCCATCTTTGGTTATTCTCTTGACATTTTGACAGACTAAAGGAGTTATCAGAAAACAGCGAAAACAATTATTTGCAGCATTCATGTTATTTTTCCAAGTCCGTTATGGAACCGCTGCGTTGATGGGCCTTTTGCCATTTGAGACACTGTATGTGATAATGAGCTGTACAAATAAACTTCCCTTGATCATCAAAGTAGGCCTACACAGCAAACGTTCCGTTACGCATCGTCTTTGGCAAACGGCTATTTTTAAGACTTGTATAGCATTTGCATCTATGTCTGCGTGCCTCACCGTACGCACACGTGTGACCTCAGCCAGATATAAAGGATAAAACAGTGATGAAAAGATAGTGTGAGGAAGGCTTAATGAGGAAGTAATACTGAAGCTATTCATGAACTGGAACACTGGAACCATGAAAAAAACTTTCGTTTGCTCATCCATGTGACCATAAAAAAAAAACTTTTGTTTGCTCATCCATGTGACCATAAAAAAAAACAAAAAAAACTTTTGTTTGCTCATCCATGTGACCATAAAAAAAAAACTTTTGTTTGCTCATCCATGTGGCCTGACCTCAGATAGGCTAATCAAACACTGTTCTCTGTCTCTGAACTGGTAATAAAACCTGCAGGTTTCCATTTGTTCCCATGGAGGATCTTGGCAACAGACTACTTGGATCAGATCCAAGGAGTACTTAAGGTGTGTATGTAAACACTGAAGCCGAAAATAGAATAAGGGCTGTGTTCTACTTCGGTCATCAGACTGTAGATACGTCAGACTACGCAAGCCTTTAGACATAACGCTGTGTTCAAGCACGACCCGTAAGTCAGCTAAGTATGGTTTTCTTTGTGTAGTACGGCTGATTTACAGGACAAGTCACAGAGGCCGCTACTCCCATGTTGAAAACATCAACACGCTGCTACGCAAAGCCATCCAAAAAACACACCGCTGAACTTGTAGCGGTCGTTTCTTAATGATGCACTTATAAGGACTTGGCAGCTCGTTCAGTGTGCTCTCATCAGGTCAAATGGTTGAACAACGCAGATTTGAATGCCATATTGTTTTTAAAAGGTTTGACATACATCTTAAATATAAATACATTAATTTACACTGGACAAAAAAAAAAAAAAAAAAAAAGAGGGTTTAGCAGATGGCTTTCTGTAATGTAATATAAATACAAATACAACCCTTGTTTTCCTCTCCTTTACCAGTAGGTGGTGGCAAAGATCTATTACTAAGTCTGTGAGGAGCATTTAGATAAAAGATATCAGCAGACAAGTCTATCATTGACTGATATGTTTAAAAATAATACATTTTGGAAATCTATCCATGAAAACACCAATTCACAAACATCTAGACATTTTATTATGAAAATAAGACAGAACAAAATTTGAGCACATCTTTCCTTCTATCATGCAGTAGAGCTGATGTACACACATGGAGAGAGCATTTTGCCGGACAGTCTCTCTGCTACACCTGCAGTGCAGTTCTTAATGTCTGGATGGTTCACAGGATGCCACAGTGAGGAAGTGCTGCAGACCACCCTTGGTCATTAATATGAATATGACAGATTATGAACAGTATCTGTATGTGGCTCAGTGAATAAAGGGTGACTGTAGGGTTCTGGATGCATGTGTGTGATTAGAAGCTTCTCTGTTGAAGCGTTTGTTGTTTACTTGGCCTCCTGGGCTTTTTTGGCGCTTTGTTTCTCCTTCGCCTGGCGAGAAAAAAAAAAAAATTTTCATTAAAGTCCAGAATTTAAACAGGAATTAGTAAAGAATAGTGTATTTATGACTAATCGCCAATTCTGGGCACACCCCCTGCAGATATTTAATTTGAATTACTGTAGTTCTTCAAAGTCTTATTCATGAACTAGACATTAGGTCTGCCCTCTATTGGACAGAACAAACAGTGAAGATGAAATGCCTTGGCAATTCGTTTGTTGATTATTTTTACTTCCCGAGGCTCTTAACGTTGACAAAAGTCTTGTATTATTTATTAGTAAGAGTCCCTAAAAAAATGCTTTAAAATCTCAAGGTACTTTAGTCTTCCAAGGAACGTACAGTGTACATATAAAGCATGTAGTGTTGAAGAAAGCCACAGAAAGTAAAGAAAATACCTTTTCCACCAAAGGTATTAACTGTTGGTACTCTGCCAGTGTCTTCAGTAGCTCCATGATGAAAGGAAGGTAGTTGTGCTTTCGCCGAATGTTTTCAATCTGTGAGAAAACGCATAAATCCAACAAGTGAGGGAAAACTGGGCATGACCGATGTCTACGGAGGAAATTAAAAAGGACCTCTTGCATTCTGGAGGTGGCGGCAGTAAACACAGCCTTTACATTTAAAATGTGCTCATGGTTATTCAAAAGGCATTTTTCCACATGAAAAATACACTGTAGCCATACGGACCATTTCCTTGCATTCCTATCAGAGTCAGCGTCACGTGAACTACAGCACGTAATAGGAGGGAATGTAGTGTCGAGGAGAAACCCACCTTATATCTTTTAAGTTTCTGATTTTCCTCTTCAATAAGGAGCTGGTACTTGGCAATCTCTGACTGGATGGAGCTAAGAAACGTGCTGCTCTGGTCTGTGTCCATTGGTTCATCCTGAGAACAGAAGGGAGAAAGCAACGTTTCTATCTATTAGTGCTGTCAAACGATTTCATTATTTAAAATCGTGATTAAAGTCATAGCTAACTCGCAATTAATCGCACATTTTTATCTATTCTAAATGTCCCTTGATTTCTTTTTGTCCCATTATTTTTTCTCATTTTAATGCTCTTTTCAACATGGAAAAGTGGATCGGCTTGCTTTGTGCTTTTGTCGCCTGGCTTTGACGAGGGGGGGCGGAGAATTGGCATCAGCTGTGTGCTTGGCCATCAAGTGGTATTTCAGACTGGACGTGCTGCGATGATAGCTCAGTTCACAACGACAAAACACACAGATCACTTTGGTCTTGTCAATGGAACCATTTGGCAACTTTGTCAAAGTAAACTTTCCATTCAGAATCTTATTGGCATCCATTTCAGCGTCTGGCGCTCGCCATCCACTCAAAACGTAACGTTAGCCTACTACTCTTTGGCCGGCTTAATTGTCCCAAACAGGTCTCTCTTGAGAATGAGACCCTGTGTCTCAATGAGATTACCTGTATAAATAAAGGTTAAATAAAAAAAATGTAAAATGTAGTATATGTGTAGTTTCATTGGTAATAACTAAATAAGGCAATCGTGAATCTAATGCAGCAGAAAACTCCCACTCCTTAAATAGGTTTGTTTTCACTGTTGAAGTTAGACCTTAAACCTTGTGTTTGCTGACCTCCAGTGGTTGAATGCATCACCTCGCTGCAGTGATGCGGATGTGTAATCGGGGTGTGATCAGTGTACCTCGACGTCACCGTTAGGTGTGGTTGGTCACAGGTGCAACAGAGCACATGTCCAACAACACCCAATAATGATGCTGGGCGTGGCATCAGGTGACACAGCCTACGCCTTTCAACCAAAAGCAGGTCAGCAGAACAAGGATTTATAGCTTGGGGTGAAGTTACTCTAAAGGCCCCGACACACCAAGCTGACCGTCAGTCCTAGTTGGGCCAACGGTGACCGACCGTCGGCCTAGTTTGTGTGAATGTTCCTTCTAAAAAACACACGCCAAAGGCCCCTCTCTTAAGGGATAAACAGTTGCGATGTCCACCAAACATGGGCTGAAAACTACCAATATTCCATGACTGCTTATTTGAGATCCACCATATTCCTGACTTCCTTAAGTCTCTTCTTTTCATAATATTCTAAGATCTCCATGATCCATAGTAGGACTAAATGTTGCAACTCAGTGGTAGATTTTTCATCAAACCTGGAGCAGTTGTGGCTCACGTTATGTGTGCTTGACAAATATGATGTGACGAACATGACAATCAGACTTCTGGATGAAGTCCCAAAGAAAACAAAGAAACGGCATTTCTTTTTTTTTTTTTACTTGAGCACAACAAGGTTATCTTTTGAAATCTGATGCATTTCACTTTTCCCCGAAGCAGGGAGAAAGTTGTCATGTGTGCACTTGGGTTCAGCTCTTTTTCTGCCACTCACCTCAGTAAGCTGGGTCTGGAGCTCTGCGATTTTTCTCTCGTATATCATCTTCCTGTCTGACACAATGGCCATTAGGTTGAATCGGATCTCTCCTTCACTATACCTGAACGGGATAAACAATACAATTTTACAAAGTATAGAATGATACATTGTCAACAAATGTAAGGTAGCACAGTATTTGGCAGAACAGGTTTGCATACACAGAGAGAATACTATCTTTGCTTTATAAGATTATAAACTATGAAAAATGCTAAATGAGATTGATAAAAAAGGTTGTCTGCTAAATCATCTCTGTACTGCTTTACATTTATTCTCTGTTGGTGTCTCACTACTCGTCTTAAAAAAGAAAAAAAAAGTGAAAGAGAATCACTAAAAGCATTAAAATTCCACTTTAACTGTGATAGAAAGCATTTGGTTAAAGGACAATTCCGGCGCAAATTGGACCTAGGGGTTAATAACACATGTGTACCAAGTCGAACGTTCTCTGGGATCTGTTTTCATGCTAATCGAATGTGTCTCTAGCTTGAAACAAGCTACCGCAAACCGGGGGTTAGCTGCTAATGCTAGCTTTCGGGGCAGATGGTAAATCACTATTTGACACCACTAACAAGGCTCGAAATAGCACCACACTTAAACAGTAGCATAATGAGGGTCCTTACATGCAAGCTGAAGCATTGAGAACTTTGTAAGTGTACAGACAGTTTATTAGAAAGATAGATTATGAAGACAGTAGCGTTAATGTTTACATGCGGCCGCCATCTTGGATAACAGTCATGAGCAGTCGAATCACGAACGCTGTGTTTGAGCCATGTTACTGGTTGCACGGCGTTCGCCTTTCGACTGGTCATGACTGTTATTCAAGATGGCGGCCGCATGTAAACGCTACTTTCTTTATAATCTTTCTAATAAACTGCCTGTACACTTACAAAGTTCTCAATGCTTCAGTATCAGTATTCGGTAGCATGAAAACATATCCCAGAGAACGTTCGACTCGGTAAACATGCGTTATTAACCCCTAGGTCCAATTTGCGCCGGAATTGTCCTTTAACTTAAGAGCCATCTAAAATAAATGGACAAAGATATTCACTTCTGTATTCTTTTCTCGATCACTGGGCGAACTGCGCTGATCCAGTCATCCTGGTTGCATGCACCTGGTGAAAAACAGACAGGAACACATAATACTGCAGGTCTCCGTATATACAGTAACGGCCCTGTACATCATCATAAAACAGACACTTTTAGAGGAAATGGGCCACGGCCTACAAGATTAAATTCAGCTGTGCACAGCAGGACCTCACTCCGAGGGACTTTAAACATTAAACTGCCAATTTTGGCGCTGAAACCATAAAGAAATAAGAATAATGACAAATGACTTTTTCTGCTTACCCAGGTCAATTGGTCCCTCTCGAAGTCCATCCAGCTCGTATAGTCTGCCGTTTACAGGAACATAGCTCACAAAGTGAAAGGCGTCCTCGTCCTTTGCTGTGGACTTTGCATCAAATTCAAACATTTGCTGTCTGCAAATACAACAACAACAAAAAAACACAATTATAAAATCAATCAAAGCAGAAGATAATTATCATGCATTGCACAAACAAATGTAGATGCTGAGAAAGTTTTGGGGTGACCTACAAATCACCCGGCCTCACATCTGCCCGTTTCACAAAAGCAGACAGGTGAATTAGAAACAAATGGGCCAATGACTTTTCACAGAGTTGGAATGAGGAGCTAAAAATAACATGAAGCCAATCAAACAGACTTTCTCCAGCAGCTGGCTATGATAGGAGCAGGAGCTTACCTGGCAAAGCTGTTGTGAACTTGTCGGATCACTTCAGAGTTGCTAAGAGCCAAACCTTTCATCTGAGGGGAGCGGGAGGAGGTGCAGGATTAGAATACGGACTTTATAACCCTTGCCTTAAAGATACAGCAGCATTGTGAAAGGCTGTATGGGACACATTATACATTCCTTTTTTCTAGTATCAAGTCATGCATCCAATTAGTTTTTTCAATGCAAGTAAAATTAAAAAATAAAAAAAAGGTACTAATTCAAATAAATGACTTATTTGTTGCTTCTATATCATGCCTAGAAAAGATTATTTTATGTAGCGATTCCAGACCTGCTTGTTTTCCCTCATAATAAATAAAAAACAACACAAAGTATCTTTGTGTAGGCATAAGAAGTCTCTACTTTGAGCTTTTCCAAATAAAACGGGGAAGTTGAGCATCAAAAGTGAGTGCAGCCGGGTTCTTCTGAACATTTGTGGGACAGACCACTGAGTCAGCATGGTTTTGAAGGTAAGAGGATAAAACTGTCAGTGTTAAGAGATGAAAGGGCAAGTTACTATAGCAATAGCAAGTTGTGCAATAAATGATTGCTCCCAGAAGGAAAACCGTTTCAACATTTGTTTTAAATGATTGAAATAATGTATTGTAGGGCTGGGCGATAGGGAGAAAATAAGATATCACGATATTCTTGACCAAATACCTCGATAACGATATTGCGACGATATTCTAGGGTTGACAATTGGTGCTTTAACAAAATATCTTCACACTTAGATTTTAGATAAATCATCATCAGTAATGTGGACATAATGTCTAAGTAGGAAAAAAGGCAAATAATAGAGCAGCTAGAACAGTCTGGTAAGTTCAGAAAATGACTCTACTGTAATGCAGCCTTTAAAACCAGTAAAAGACACCACTTCTGTCATATTACGATATCCAAAATCTAAGATGATATCTAGTCTCATATCATGATATCGATATATTGCCCAGCTCTAATGTATTGCTTATTATTTGCATTACAGGCCAAATGCTTTGTGTCACTAAGTTAAAAGGGAAGGTTCATCATTTAAAAAACATAATCCAACAAAAAACTATATTTTGTAGACAAGTACATTCCTAAACTAATGCATGCAATTTAAAATAGAATTAAAAAAAAGTTTTTTTAGATTCAAGAGAAAAATTCCATTAACGTACAGCAGCATCAAAACTCTGTGAAAACTCTCTGAACTCTGTCAGTGTGTCCCCAAGCAACATGTCAGAATGGGAGCAGTTGAGCAGAACGCTGACTATTGCCTGCGTGGCACAGGCGTTGTTAATGACCTGAAAACACAGATAAAATTCACAATCATTAAATTGGACAGATGAAAGAACCCCTTATTGATGCATATGTATTTAAAAACGACCACATTACACCCACTGCAATTTAAATCATCAAACCTTAAAAAAGTGCAATAGATACCAATTTTATGAATTGTTAATTTTCTGCATATCTGTGTTACCAAAGGAAAAAAGTTTCAAATCTGAGAATGGTATGTTAAAACTTAGATCCATATAAAGCGAGAGCTTCCTATATCGTGCAAGGGAGAATAAAGTAAGGAGAAGTTCCCTAATATTTTGTTTTAGGTTGTGTGCCTAATATAACAGGCTCACGACTTAGTTATATAGTTAGGCTAATCATTTCTTACAATGACACTTGTCTTTTGTACTGGTCAGTGCAGTTACCATCTGATGCACCCTTAGTAAATAGGTAGCAAATATGGAGCATACGTTTTTATTCTTTATTATGATCCTTTGTTGGAGATATATTAGTTAGCTATTGAGTCAAATGCATCTGGAAGGACACCATTGCATGAACTGATTAGTTTAAAATAAGGTTGTACAAATGCAGATAGAGGCTGACCTTTTCTTGGCTATGAACATATTTGTTGGTATTTATACTACAGCGGCAAAGTAACAATGTCTTATTATTATTTACCTAATATTAAAAAAGACTGATGTGTTTATAAAAAAAAAAAAAAAAAAAAAGAGATTAATGACTAAGCTAAATATACCTGTTTTGCAAAGAAGATGTGGTCAAGCCTTGAATCCTGAACGATAGATCCTGCTGGCTCCTCGCCTGGCTGCCACTTGAACAGGAAAATCAACCCGTGAACTGGTCTGGAACAGAACACATGACACATAACGTCAATTAAAAAAAAAATTATTAAGGAGGGAGCATGCAATATAATGAAGCTGCAGATATGAACATACTTCAAGTTGTCAAAGTTCTCTGGCTCCATACTCCATATCTCTTCAACCTGGGCGCCTTTGCAACCTGGCAAGGACAAGTAAAAGCATCACATATTAATGTGATGTACACTTGTAGTAGTAAGTGTTGTTGACAAACGTGTACTAAGTGAGGAGCTTTTCCAAGCGACGGGCTGACAGCAGAGCAAGGCACAACAAATGGCATTCAGGAGCGAGGGCTTGTTTCACGCGCCGTTGTTTTGAACGCTGAGTAATGCTAGCCAGTTAGCTTGCCTAATTAAGTAACGGCTACGGCTGCCCAATGCAATATGCAACTTGTTAATGAATGCAGCGTTTGGGTGGCTGTTTAAAATACATAGTCTATAACATGTTTGGTTTCATCCTCGTGGCATTATTTTTGCACAGGAAACCAATAGTAGCTAATTAAGAAGTTACCCTTAGCTAGCTAGCTAGCGCTGTCGGATAGCCACGTTAACGTTGCACTGAATGAGCAGCTCGCGTTTAACTAGTCACTCACCGAATCCTTTTATCAGTTCTGTGAACACGCCAGGGTCACTCTCCATCAGACACCACTCTCCTGCGCTTCCAGCCATTCTTTGCGATGCTGCTTATTCAACCTACTGTGCACATATACAAGATGCTAATATCCTAGCTTAGCAATACACCCGCTAGTCGAGCTAATTTCACTGAAGCACTGCAGTGACCTCACCGTGATGCGGTGCAATGTGGGCAATCTGGGTGCGTGCGTTTAACTTCACAGCGTATTCCGTCGGATATGAACACATATTTGATACAAAAATTATTTCAAAATATTGGCGACAAGCATCGTTTTATGAATATACATGTAATCAACATTTGCAAAGAGAAAACTAAAAACGATGACCCAAAAATGTCCCCCTTGTGAACTACGTTCAATCCCCGCCCGCTTACAACGACGTGGGTAACAAATGAAGCACTCTTCGGTAAAAACCTAAAAACGCAAAGCCAGACATGGGAGGCTGATGGTGGAGTTTCATTCATATTTAATAATCATAAAAACACATTCTAGGCATAGGCATTAAGAAAACATACCTACGCTCATTAATCTTATAATTATGGCACTGACCAGTATCATGATTCATTATGCTATTCATACATTGATAAAACCAACCATTTACCTAATATCAAAAAAATTCAGACAAACACAGCTTCTGCCAAGATATCAGATACATTGACATAGAAAATGCTTGGACGACAAAGTAAAAAAGAAAATACAAAATGATTCTATTTTTCACATCATCCTATGCAAATAAACATTTCTAAACAATGTGTAATGTTTAAATAAATGTGCATAATAAAATGTGCCGATCATACAAACAGCTGTAGTTCTTTTAATCCTAAATCATATAAACAATGACCTGAGATACACTCAGAGAAGATATACAATTAAACTGTCAATACATCACAATCCTATGTCATTCACAGTTTGATGATGCTTGATTCCGAGAGAGATCATGCTTTTTATGACTGTAATATTGTTCAATAATACAACCGTGCAGATGAACAGTAGTTCCACTATTCACAGGTTTTGTTTAAAAAGGTGGCAGCTTTAATAATAATAACAATAATAATAATACTTTACATCCTTGGATGGAAATGTACGTAGCCCAACATCAAGTATCCAATGCACTTTGATAAATAAATAACATAGACACGCTCAAGCAATGTTCAACTTGTAGCACGAGATCAAGCAAACACTTGATGAATACAGGATTGACAAAAACTACAAGAACGGTTAGTCATTTAGCGGACTCGAACTGTCCGCTGCCCGAGCCGTCGGAGCTGGTCGCGCAGCAGGGAGCACACTGTTGGATCAGGGGCAGCAACCTCCCCTGTTGATGGAGTTGTTTGGTATCAGAGCCACCTCCGATGCAGTTTCCATTAATGAAGACTCTCGGGACCTGAACACACAAATCATGCCATGACATTAGCTCTTTAAAAAACAAACAAAAACACAGGTCAAGCTTCATGAGGCACCTGACATCCTCAAGCAGCAGCCCTTTATCTCCCACTACATCAAGCCACAACACTACAGCCTGTCTCAGGAGCTTAGCATTTAAAACCTTCCTTTTAAAAAAAGGTAAGAGTTTTGGGAAATTACTTTGTTTTTTGTTTTTGTGTGACTCGTATTAACTTTCATCAACGCGTTTCCAATAGAGATGTCCCAAGCTGATCCTAAGGATCTGTATCGGGGCCGATTTGGGCATATTTTAACGGATCAGTAACAACTAAAATAAAGCCGATTAAAATCGGATCATTTTCTTTACCGAACCCTGTGTTTTGTAAACCGCGGCCTGCCAGTGTCTGCTTAATGAAAGCCAGGCTCTACTGTGCCAGGCTCTACAGTGCAGCATTTTGCTCCAGTGAAAATTAGAGCGTGTGAATGTTAGGGACTCTGAATTCTGACAACGGGGATCTACAAAGTGATGTTTCCCAGATTCAGTACACACTAGCGCTGAAACGATTCGTCGAATAACTCGAATAATTTGATTACAAAAAAATCCTCGAAGCAAAATTCTTTGCCTCGAAGCGTCGTTAAATCAATGTAATTAAGGATGTACGGCTCACTGTGTTTCCGTATGGAGGATTATTACTAGCGCACAAGAGGTTGGCGCTTCTTTGGACAAGACTGACGGCCCAGATTACAAATGGAGGAAGACGAAAATAGCGAGGGTCTAAGAGAAGAAACAGGCGAGAGGAAATGGCAGAAAGTTTGGGATCATTTTAAGCTGCAAACATGCTGCTACATCATCTCTGTAACAAACCTCCAGTGTACTCATCCATTCCACGGAGCCAACCCGACACAAGGTAGCTAACGTCTGCTGCTCTCGTCCACCGCGCTGTTTTACACAACTAGTCTACAGCCTGCTACTCTGCTAATAGCCATGTTTTACCAACAAGCTAAAACGAAAGCTGTCGGTTTGTAGTCTAACTGTTTATTAGTTTGCTACTAAATCTTTGGAAACTTAGCTGCCGGAGACAAACCGGCTCCTCCCCCCAGCATGGCCACTTAATATGCACGTGAATGACGTCATCATTCCGGTGATGTCTGCATTCTTTATTCTTTCTCCTCACCGTAGATATATCTATGCTCCTCACTGTGTATTAGGCTTCTGAAAATGTGTCCCCCAGAACAGTGTAGTGGAATAGCCCTGCTGTAAGCTTTGTACCGTCACATTTACCCTCTGGTTAGTGAACAGCTCTTTTGCATATCCAGTGCAAAGAGCCAGAGGCAAGAAGGGGAAGGGGGTGAAAAATATTAACATTTGGGCCTTTTTTTTTTTTTTTTAAGGGTCTTGGAATTTGGCAATAAAAAATGTTGCTTTTTGTATATATATTTCTTACCAAGTATTTCTTATCCGATTAATTGATGGAATAATCGGTAGAATACTCGATTACTAAAATAAATCGATAGCTGCAGCCCTAGTACACACCAACTCTAGTCTTTTTGTCTTATTAGCAAAAAGCCGTGTACAAGGCATCCAGCTAGGTGGGTCATATCACATGATGCTAAGCAATGTTAATTCCATAAATAACTTGATGGCAGGCCAAAATTAAACTTGTCTAGTTAAAATGCTCTCTGCCAGCCAATGTCTGTACCCGGCCAAAGATCATTTGTGAGTGAAGAACCTCCGATCTGACTTGTGACACCACTGTAGAAGGTGACCTTTCTCTAAACTGTTTATATTTGCTATCATCAAAGACTATAGCCTGACAAGGATGCAACTTGCTCTGGGGCCTCGTGTATAAACGTTGCGTATGCACGAAAAGCTTGCGTTCGCTGGTTTTCCCGCTCACAGTGTGATTTATAAAAATGTACTTGACGTGAGAAAGTGCGGGCCGTCACGCCAACTATTGAGCAGACGTGAGAAAGTGCGGGCCGTTCGCAACGTGTTTTCTGGCTCTGTAACGTGGCGAATTCTAAGTGCCGAAACTCACCAAACATTACAAAATAAAGTTTCCACTTCACTTACTGGCATACGTCTGTGACGTTGTCTATGAAAAGACATTATTATATCCGCTGGCACTCCATAGAGGTTTGGTTTGGTCATTTATGTGGATAATGTTTCACATCTTTCACACTATTAACCGTTTCATTCTACAGGCTACTTAACCTCCGTTAAACAGGAGGACGGGAAATGAATGAGAAATCCACTTAGAAAATACTTTCAGTCATCCTCTGCATTTCCCATAGACGACATATCTACTCACTGTGCAACAAAAACATTGGCACGGAAAAATGCAATAGTGTCTGTGAGTCTGTAGTTGCTGAGGCTCAGACACCCATGGCGTACAGAAGGTGGGACGCACGGATCCATCTCCCCAGGAACAAACGCTGGGTCGGGTGGGCGAACTCATGGGATGCATAATTGATCCCGTGGATGAATGGATTTGTAGGCTATGTAAGTGAACAAGGTGTAGGAAATGAACCCGGCCCACCAAACACTGGGCCGTCTTGACAGTCTTGATTCTGCACATATTTCCGGTACTGTAGTCCTATTTATTATTTCATTATTTTATCCATGCGTGGCGCAGCGGATCCGTGCGTACGGTCACCTGCCGCGGAGACGCTGGCCTCACTGAGTCGGGTCTCCCTCGCGCTGGACTCAGTTTCACTGAGCATACTAACACTTACTACTAAATGGCATTACATCAGTGGCAGTGTTTCCCACATATAGACTAATTTGTGGTGGTGCGCCATACAATCAACAACGGCCGCCACATATTGCGTTTTGTTATATATTTTTTTTTTAAACGCTATTTAAAACACACAGCGTATTCGTTCAGCTGCATTTCCTTTGCCTGCTCTCCTCCGTGTCTCTCTCTCACACATCACACACACACACACACACACACACACACACACACACACACACACACACACACACAGTCTGTCTCCATCAAAACGAGAGAAAGACGGCTGGCGAAATAACAAATTGCTTTCTAATCTGTGGGAAACACAGTTAGTGGGTTCAATGAAAGGTGCGCAGGACCTGGCGTACGCCCAGTTTTATACATGTGAATATTTCTGTGCGTAGGTACTTTTCAAGTTTTGGCCGTACGCCATCTTCTGGTATGAAAGCTGCGCAGTTTTTTATACACGAGGCCCATGGTCTTTATCTTGACTCGGTTTCAGCTGTTTTGAGTCAAGATGAAGTCCTGAGTCTTGGCTGCAGCCCAAACAACACTAGTCAAGGCAACCTAAATTTAATTTAAATGCAGAACTGCCAGAACAAACAAGCTGTCAAATATGCATGTTTTGACTCTTTGCTGAAATAACAGTCTGCAAAATTACTAAAGATTCCTATCCCAAAATACAGCATGGAGGCTCTTACCGTTCTGGCGCCGGTCATCTGAGCTAAGGCCTCTTGCAGTCTCCTCCCGTCATTGTGCTCGTCCAGTTCAATCACTTTGTAGGTCGCACCAATTTCATTGAACACATTCTTGGCCATTTTGCAATAAGGACAGGTGGTCTTGGAAAATATCACAACACAGTTCTGGGACACCATCTCCTGAAAGGTCATGCAAAAAAAAGGATTTAAGTAGGGCTGGGCGATATGGAGAAAATCAGATATCACGATATTCTTGACCAAATACCTCGATATCGATATTGCGGCGATATTCTAGGGTTGACAATTGATGCTTTGACAAAATATCTCCACACTTAGATTTTAGATAAATAATCATCAGTAATGTGGACATAATGTCTAAGTGGGTAAAGGCAGATAATAGAACAGCTAGAACAGTCTGGTAAGTTCAGAAAATCACTTTGCTGTAATGCAGCCTTTAAAAACAGGAAAAGACAACACTTATGTCATATCACAATATTACGATATCCAAAATCTAAGACGATATCTAGTCTCATATCACGATATCGATATAATATTGATATTGATATATTGCCCAGCCCTAGATTTAAGTAAATATCAGTTGAACACAGATATAGACTGCACATACCAGGCCTCAAGTTGAATTGCTGGCCCAAGGTGAAGCAACCATTACTCTGCATTTCCATTAGGCGAAGTATTCCCATGGCTAATATTTAGTCAGTGAGTTAACTGTGGGTCCATTTCATAACGTTTTCTTTTTTTTTTTACTCTGATAAACTGACAAAAGAGGCCAAGAAACAAAACGGAGTATGAAGCTAAGTAATGCTGGTGGACTGAAGGAATCTCCAGAAAATAAACTGTTGCGACATGTCTGTAGAAATAACTGAAACGTATTGCTTTAATGCAAAATTATCACAGACAGATCATTCAAAATAGGTTGTAGTGAGATCCACAGCGTACTACTGTCCCAAAAGGTTTAACAAGTTGACTGCAGGTAACAGATCTGTAAGCATTTACTTACCCGAACATACTGTACACAGGATGTGCTGGACAGAGCTGTGGAGGATGTAAAATTCCCCATTCTGAAAAAAACAAACAAATCAAAGAGCATACAGTATTTTAAGGCATGGGTCTTCTGTTATCTTACTGACACACACTAACGTTACAAGGATTATAAATAGGTTCGTGCAATAACCTCAGGAACGTGAAGATATCACAGGAAGAGACGATCTGAACGTTCATAATTAGCATTAAAATAATAGCTAACTGGAGAATCACTGCTGGTCTGAAAATACACTTGAACATTGTTAAAGTTGTAAAGCAGGAAATTACTGATTTTACCACGTCTTAAATATCAGTGTCTAACTCCGTTGAACGCCTGCAGTAAGGTTTTATGTAGCCTACTAGTTAATCCAGGAGGATTAGGAGTACACACGCTCTTCAGACACTCGAAATCAGGTCAGATTTGATGTGGGCATGAGCCATGCCAAAGTCCATTACAAATCTAGCCATATCAAGACGGCAAGCTACAGTAAAAAAGAAAAACACTTCCTAGAACGTTGCTGTAAATGTGTCATGAAACGTGACCACCTAATTGTAAATTCGGTATTAATTTGATTCGCCTCTGAGTACTTAATTCAGTTAAATCTAAATGTTTGTAATTGCTGAACTACCGCCGACCTCAGGTGGAAGAACAGAAGACGGCGGCATAACGTTAGCTAACGCCAACGCAGTCATGCAAATGATAAAGGTTGACTTTTTCATGAAAATATGGATTGTTAATGGATCATATGCATGCCGAATTTGTCAGAGGAATATTGAATCGTATAAATTACAAAAAAAATGTGTGTGGCACTTTCAAATTGATTAGCTACATTTAGAATATTGTTAAGTTATTACGAAACATCTGTTCGGCATGGTAAAGGTACGTAACGTAGCTAATCATGTGGCCGAAAATGGTGTACCTGTTGCGCTATTTACTAGCTAACGTTAACGTTAGTTCTTGGGTGTAAGTACTTTTTTAAACAACAGTCTGTGTTTGGTTTATTAAACTAGCCAGCTATTATTTTAGTCAAGATAGCAAGAATGACCTTCGGCAGCCGGTCCATGCCACCCTGGGAAGACATCCTGCTCGAGCAAACATGGATAAAAAAGAAAATACGGCCAAAAAATAATCGCGCTGTTGGCCTGGATTAAACATGCGGTAAGTGTGCAAACACTTCTGAAATCACACACCACATCTGGCGGTAACCGTACGCTTGCTTTTGCCCCTATTTACCTACCTTACGTGACCACCGGAAGTAGTTTCTGACGCAGACGCAAGCCGCAGTTTGAACGTAACGTCCATAACGTCAACGCCAAATGTGGAGGAGACGGAGACTCATGTGATTACACAGAGTGGTATCATGCATGGTATGTTAAAGGTATAGGCGGTCATTTTATTGGGTTATCAGATCTACGTGTGCAAGATTTTTATGGGACTCTGCATATTCGATTAATTTATTTCATTTGAACTTTTGAGTATATAGATAGGCCTAGCCATATTGACCAAGTGAAACATGTAAAAACAGCCATGACTCACCTAATGAATTTCTTTTATTTATTTTTCTATTTTGTCTCATTCGGAATCCTCTTTCTCCTCCAACTGGCAGTAGAGACTGGCTTCTGTATTTGGGTGGTCCATGTATGTCCTTTTAGGGCGGTCAAACCATAGACCAGGGGTCACCAACCTTTTTGAAACTGAGAGCTACTTCATGGGTATTGAGTCATACGAAGGGCTACCAGTTTGATACACTCTTCTGAAATAACAAATGTGCTCAGTTTGCCTTTAGTTATATATGATTATTAATGATTAATGATACTTATCTATGTGAAGACACTGATCATGTTAATGATTTCTCACAATAATTATCAACAATGACTTAACAAGGTGGGAAACAGACAATATCAATATTCAATTTTCATTTTTAGAACAGGCCTGAGGGCTACTCATGTGGTCCTTGGGGGCTACCTTGTGCCCGCGGGCACCGTGTTGGTGACCCCTGCCATAGACTGTATATTATTAGGTCAAACTGCCAAAGTAGCCTCCATGTGGCTGGAGGAAGAGAGTGCACCAAAACAAATTTGTGTATATGTATTCAGTCAGGATTACTACCAGATTGTGACAGGATTAAGTAATAGGTTATAGTAACATTATTAATAATAGTAGCCTATTTGTAGGTGGCATTCCAATGCCAGGGACACCTCAAGTAAAACATCCCCTGTGCTGAGTGTGATGAGGTCAAAGAGACCAGTGGAATTCAAGCGGAAGAGTGGAACTAGCATAACACACTCTGTCATGTCTGTCTGTAGGCTACAGCACAGGCATCAAAGCTGTTACAAATGCAGAAAATGTCTTCTTTTATCCTCAAAGGTGTTTCGTTTCCCCTCCCTCTTCAAATGCAGGAGAAAATGCACTAGCTCAGAATTAACTGTTTCCCATTTACCATGTTAACCCAGAATAGGCTCACAGGCTAGGGGATCAATCACAAATGATGAATGAATCACAAAAGATATCTGATGAGGCAGCACAGAAGTGCTTTACTTCAAATACCTTTTTTTTTTTTCAAAGCCATGCGAGAATTGTATGATTTCAGAATGGATTCACACCATCAAAGAGATACACAGTCTTGCCCCGGAGTGGGTACTGTAATACCTGACACAAATCCTGACGTTGATGTCCTGATGTTATGAAAGGCAGTAGCGAATATATAGCGTTAGGGTTCAAATACCTGCTCACAGCATCGATACACGTGATAAAAGACAGGGAGGGTTGGTTCAACTGATCAGTTATTTTGGTCAGGCTGGATGGATCTTCATCATCAAGCTGGAGTCTTCACCTCCCTGGCTAGATTTCAAGATGTAAAACCATAGAAATAAAGCAAATATTTGTGCTAATGAAATGACCACGGCAAACAGCTCAATGTCCCTTCTATCCAGTTTATGTATACGTGTAAAACTTTTTCCTCCACGTAAAAGGAAAGTGCTTTGTGTGTGTGTGTGTGTGTGTGTGTGTGTGTGTGTTTGTGTGTGTGTTTGGATTACACTTCTTCCCATGTAACATCTTAGAATCATCTCTGCTAAGTAGATCAAACCAACATAATCTGTACTGGGGTTATCATACCTTCACCAAAGCTGGGTCATGGGGCGAGGGAAAAACTGATTCCCACTGGCTGGCCAGAGGGTTGCCATGGCAATGATCACACCTCACTGACAGGTAACCACTAAATGGAGTCATGTCAAACTTAAATTTCCTTAATAGAAAATGAGACAAATACGCCTACTCCATTAATGGTCATTGTGGAGGCACATTTAGCTCATTCTGGTTTATACATAACTGCCCTGTAGTAGTTTTCTCCTATAGTAGTACGGTATTAACCTAAGGCACAAATACCGAATAGTCTCGACTGGCCAGATAATACAGTATGATAACAGGCTAAAACTCTTAAAAGTGACAAGAATTTTAATAAAGCATATTTCATGTACCATTTCAGGCACAGTCAGGGAAATGTTCGCTTTCCCTCATGTAAAACACGTTGGTAATGAGGCATGGAAAAACATTTCAAGCTGCATTGAAATTCTGACATATGGAACTGATATTTTGTTGACAAATTGTTGGTAGACGTATTCGCACTACTGGGTGCCACAGAGCCATCTGATTTGTGATGCCACTATAGCATATAAAACATCTCCTGATATAGATTTGTGCACCCACATATTCAAAATGACCAAAACACATTTAATATGCCTACATCATAATATTTTACATAAACAGTAGGTAGGCTGCCTACCTACTGTATATGCAAAATATCATAATGTGTTATTGGTTAGACAACACAATTTTCTATAATAGATAGCCATACATTAACAATATAGATTAGAAGATAAAGTCAGGACTCAGAAAATGGACTCAGTGTTGTTTGCTGTGGATGATTTGGCTTTAAATATGGGGGTAACAGTGCACATCTTCAGACAGTCTCTCCTGGAAGGCATTGGTACTAGGTTGTTCACATGAAAAGTAGTCTCGCATTGCCAGACCTTCCTCCACATCACTGCAAAGGAGGGTCTGGCTAGTCCACACAGCATTCCGGGATGGGAGAAAAACATATGCTCTGGTTTATTGGCATTTCTTTAAACCAATCACAATCGTATTGGGCGGTGCTAAGCCCCGGACGGAGCCAGGGTGCCGCTGCAAAATCGCCTCTGGAAGGAACTTGTTTTGGTGGAACATGTGTACGTTCAAAGGTTGTTTTAAGCCCTATTCGCACGGGATGAGTATCATCTGGGGACCTTGTGCGATTTAGAAATTCCCCCCCCCCCCAACACACATCTGAGTTTCATGTGGGGCATTCGCACGGGATAAGCAAAGCCCGCTTTTACTCAAATTTACTGACATAACTGTACCCCGAGAGTTGGATACCCGGAGGCGTGCAGACGACGGTCAGGGCAAGGCTTCCGCTCCGCACTTGGGTCGGGGTTTGGTATCTTTTTGGGCCAGGCCTGGTAGAGGCTACCAGAGGCTCGTACCCTATCATCCACACCGCGGCGGCACCCACACAGCATCACCGTCAGCCCTCGGAAAAAGCCGCAGGGAGTGCGTCAACTCGGGGATTGGTCACGAAAGGCGGCGTCCACACCCCCACCCCCGTGATCCCATTTCTGTCTTCGCAAGAGGGCACTAGAAACAAAAATGATATACGACCTCCGCCAAATCACAGATATATATGAGCTCCCCCTCAGTCTGACGTCAGTAAGGTTAGGGTGAGGGGGGTTCAGAATCGACCATTTGACGAGCACCTCTGAAGCAGCATACTGGCAGCTTTAAGGAATTTGCAATCACACCTTTTTTTATGTGTGAAAAGTGAGAATGATGAGTCAGACTTTCCCTCACTGTCTGACACAGTCTGCTCCTCCTCTTCATTCCTGTGGAGAAAAAATGATAATTAGTAATAAATCAAAAGCCACAGGAACAAATCTAATGATACATGTTTGGTTCTGGTTTGTTCTAAAATCACTTGAAGGTCTTATAAGCATTTACAGATTTGCCTTTGATTGACTGGCCGATTAGGATTTACTTTTGTGGAAAGTAACCTATTTTAAATCGGTGTGGCAACTTTTGTATTAAAATAAGAAGGCCTTTTTCTAAGTGAATATAATGTGTATATGTTAAGCATTTTGATATATAATTAAACCGGCGATTAGGCCTAATGAAATACAGTAATGTTTTGTTTGATTTTTTGCATGCTTTGAAAAATGGAGTGAAAATAAACAGTCCTCAGTTATATTTTTAACTCCCGAATCATTTCTTTTTCTGTCATATCAACATTTGAGACAGAAAATGGTGAGTCTTAAGTCTTTGCTTTCTCAGTTTCTTCTGTGTATGACATTTTCTCCACAGTTAACACTTTCTTTAGGCCAAGCAGCCTGATACAAAAGAAAAATCTCAATTGCAGTCTCCATTGATCAAATCATAGCTTTCGGCCATATAGCTTGATTGAGTGCTGTAGAGTTTCTGCTTAACAGGCAATTGGCAAAGTGCGTAATAAATCATTTTTAGTCAGTTCATCAATAAGCTAACACTAAAATCTATAGCTCTTATCATGCGGATAAGTAAAAGTGTGTTTTTATCCATGTGAGTTTCAGTCAGGAATGGAGCTGAGCTACAGTTAGACTCGACATTTTTTATGTGTTGGGAAAACGGTCAGGGCTGGCTGCAGTCAGGACGGCCTGGGCTGATTCCAAGTCTGCTTAAGACCAGGTCCAAAGGGGTGAAGACTGAGCTAACACCCTGGCCAGAGAAAATCAGGATGTATTTAAGGCCAAGATTGGTAATAAAGCTGTACTGTAGGGTCTGTCCAAAAGTAAGAATACTATTCAGCTCTGCCTTCATTTTTCATTTAAAAAAAAATGCCTTCAATCTAATAACTCCACAGAGCTTTTTCAACTTGAACATAAGTTAATTATTGCAATGCTTCCTAGATATGGAAGTAGGCAACTGTAGCAATAACAAATGTTGCAGGTTGTTTGTTTGTCAGCTGGCGGTTTTTCTGCCCCACTAGTGGCCAAAAAATCGATTCATCAGAAGTTAAGATGATGCTGCAGAAATTTGAAGACCTTTTTACATGTACTATAATCAGATAGAGCGATCCCTTCAAATATCACAAACTAGTCCATAATCGACCCCTGAGAACATACCAGAGGTTCATTTGAGGAGTAATTCAAAGATTGCGTAGTTTGTCCGTTGATTTAAAAAAAGGAACTTTATTTGAAGCTTTAGTGCATAATTTTTTTTACATTGCCAAATGAGTTGATACAAAGCTAATCAGCTCCACAAAACTCTCTTTCTCGGTATGGCTATGTTTAGAAATGGGTGTCGTCCGGCGACTTTCGCGCGCAGAAACTGAAACCTCTTCTGAAGAGTTCGTCATGTTTTTTTAATCCTCCGTGTCCTCCTTGGCTACTAGTGGAGGAGGGTTGGGGGTGGTGCGCGATCACGGAAGGCTTGTATCGTGTAGATGCACCGACAGAATTGTCATTACTTAGAATTCCTCATGGGTGAGACAGATACTACGCACTATAGCTTTAATGAAGAGGTTACATATTCATTTGAAATGTTTGTTTATCTTTAATTATTCATTTAAGGTATACAAAGGGGTTCTTAAAAGGCAAAATCTAAACCCCTTAAAAATACCTTAATTTGAAAACCCCTTGATTAGCAAATAAAGTAGATGTTAGGGTGTACTGCAAGAAAAGCCCAGGTCAAGAAAAACATATAGGCTATTCCAGAGGTCTTCAACAGTTGGTCGGGGACCCTTAGGGGGTCCTCAGAGTTACTGCAGGGGGGCCACCAAATTATAGTTAATTTTTGAACGTTTTTTTCAAATTAAAATGTCTTAACATGAATCCAACATATTATTAGCTAATATAAATCCCCACTGATGATAAGCTTGCTGGCCTATAGGTAAGGTAGTCACTAAAGTAGCCACCCACAGATACAGTTCATCCTAAGATTCACTGTGCCACATGTATGTTTAACATTTAAAGATGATTCATAAACTCATGCCCACAGTTATTATTTTAATAGCTTAGTATGCTATGCACTAAAAATGGTATGTATAAAGGCCACCCTCCACTTTATTGTAGGCCCAGTTTAATATGCAACTTCATTTTATACAATATATATAGGGGGTCCCTGCTCGGTCTCTCTTTCAGTTAAGGGGTCCTTGGTTTAAAAAACGTTGAAGACCCCTGGGCTATTCGACTAAACTTTGAATCATGCTTCAGACAAGTGTGTGACAAAGTGAAAGATGTTAGAAAATGGTCTGAGGGGGACCAGACTTGAGTACAAGTTTAGCCCTCCAGTCAGCTAAAAAATAAAGACTCCTTTGTTCAGATGACAGCGAGCACACGCGGTCAGCCAGATAAAATGAGATAATGCTGCCAGATTCATTCTGATTAGTTTGGTCCCTGGGATTAATTATGCATCAAAGGACGTCATTAAAAAAAAACAATGCATGGTAAGTGACAGTGTCACTTTTGATGCATCATGCCTTGCTTTGCTGTAGGACGAGTGCTTTTTCTCTCTTGTTGACTGCTTATCCAGCCACTGCCCTCAAAGGCAGAGTGGCCTCCCAGTGCAAAACAACAGATACTATGGCAGCAATATATTTCTCAGACAGAACAATTTATGGGACTATCACTATTAATCATTGCCACGGAAAGGGAAGATTGCCTAACTCATCCGGAGCCCCCATAGAAATGTAATTCTCCGACTGCCTAAAGTGCTTATAGGGCTGAGCTGCAGATGCAGTTTTCCCACGCTCGGGCTCTGTCCTACACTGGCATGGCAATAAGCTGTTGATTTAATATCCGTTTGCCGCATGCATTTTCTTGGACATGTAATCAGTCCACAAGGTTCGGCGAGAGGCTGTCATGAATCTCGTCGGCTGTACTGTTAACCCCCCTCTCCTCCTCCTCCAGTGGACAATCACCAGCTCACCAGCAGGACATGGCAGATCCAGCAGCCATTCCTGATTACACTCATGACTCAGGTTGCCGATCGGCTGTCAGGGTGCAATCACGCATAAACATTTTGTTTTCTTTCTTTTCTTTGGTCTTCATGGTTTTCTTCGGAGGAGAATTGTCTTCGTAAATTTTGTCAAAATGATTAAGGGTGATGTTTTGAAATGCAAAATACATGTTCCATGCACATAAAGAGGAAAAATACTGAATTCTTCTTTCATTATTCCATGTAGAAACATATTAAGAAGGAGGACAAACCATTGGATAAAGGGAGTAGTTTCAAAACTGAACTATTAAAGATGAGGAGAGAGTCACAGGCACTCAGAGTGGCTTGATGTCTTTAAATAGCGTGCATGTAGGCTTCAACACAGAGCCCAGAGTCAGAAAAAGAACTGGAGCTCAAATGATTAGTTGATAAATCCATTGAGAGAAAACTAATTGGCAGCTATTTTGATAACTGATTAGTTTGAGTCAACTTTGGTCAGACAACACATGAAGATGTCATCTTGAGCTCTGGAACATTGTGATGGACATTTTTCTAAATCTTCAGACATTTATTGCCAAAAAAGTTTACGGTACTTGAGAAAGTTAATTATTTTTGCCATATTAATTGATGATGAAAATTAACGGTTTTTTTTGGCCTTAAATGAAAAAAGATTAAAAAAATTATTAGAATCTCTGAACAGAGTATCTCCAGACTTAGCAGCCTGTAGGGAGAGAGCTTTTATTGGGGGGCATTTTTCAGCCTTTATTTTCACAGGACAGATAAGACATGAAAGGGGAGAGAAAGGGGGAATGACATGCAGCAAAGGGCCCGAGGGTCGGAGTCGAACCCGCAGTCACTGCGTTGAGGAGTAAACCTTTATATGTGCGCCTGCTCTACCGACTGAGCTATCCCAGCCACGAAGCTGATGGTTTTAATCTAGTGAATGATTGGTGGTAGTAATACCTGGTTTACCTGCATGTGGGAATACCTGCGAGACTACCATGGGATCAGCACCATGGACAGCGCCTGTGACAAACTTGTGGCAACCTTAAAGTGCTCATATTATGCTCATTTTTAGGTTCATAATTGTATTTAGGGGCTGTACCAGAATATGTTTACATGGTTTAATTTTCAAACAACACCATATTTGTGTTGTACTGCACATTGCTGCAGCTCCTCTTTTCACCCTGTGTGTTGAGCTCTCTGTATTAGCTACAGAGTGAGGCATCTCACTTCTGTTCCATCTTTGTTGGGAGGCGCACGCGCAGTAGCTAGGTAAGGACTGCTAGCCATTAAGAAGCGTACGAGTATGAGGGCGTGCCACGCTAGCAGCTAGGCGAGCATTATAACGTGTGTTACAAAGTGACGCACATTCGTCTCTGAAGTAAAGCCTCGACTACAACAGAGCTGTTTGTAAACCTATAACATGCACAAGAAAGATATATAACACAATAAAGGAAAGGGAAAAAGCCAAAAAGCATAATATGAGCACTTTAACCATGGTAAAAATCCTGCATAGAGGTTCACTGTGTATATATATATATATATATATATATATAATATATATATATATATGTTCTGGATGGAGGTACACATTTCTAAAAAAGAAACGAAAAGTTTGATGTGATGCCATATTTTTTGTCAAAAATAAGATTGAAAATAACATGATGTATATTATACAACTAATTCTTTTTTGGAAAATTCCATGTCCATAAGAAAACATTGTCAGGAACCAAGCCATGTTTCCTGCACTTTATTAATGAATGTCAGCAATATAGCACCCTTTTATTTAATATTAAAAACCAAACAGCCATTAAGACCTTTAAGTCATTAGATGAATGTAATATCAAAATGATATGACACATGCTCTGGTATTTTTCTTTTGTATTGTCTTTTCTTTTGTGCTTTGTAATGTCTATTCCATGTATCTGTGTGTACCTTTGTATTTTAACTTTTGTACAATTAAGAATTGAAAAAAATAAAAAAATAAAACAACAAAAATCCTGCGCAGGTGTTTTCGATCAGTGTGCCTGATGAGACGTCTGCTTGACGTCGGGTGGAGATACGCTGGGAATTACAGGAGAGTGGGGGAGGTATCAATCTGAGGAGAGGTGCAATCAGGCACAGTAAGTGAAAACACCTGTGTGGGTGGACGAAGGGTGTGTAAAGGCTTTAGGGATTACCGACTGTATCTTCAGCCAGTCACACAAGCTGTGTTACTCCCTAAAGCAAAACATAACACCTGCCGACAGTCTGTTTAGTGGGAATGTTACATTAAGGCCATGCAGTAACTAACATTTTAATGTCAAATTTGCAGTGTTGTAGTACTCAAGATAGGTCTTGGTCTCAAGACCACTTTTTGAAGGTCTCGGTCTCGTCTCGAGTCGGCCGCATTTTTACTCTAATAATAAGAGGTCATTGTCTGATTCATGTGCAAACATCATTACTGTGATTGGATGTAAAACTCCCTGCTTCAAATGCCCACCAATAACTTGACTCATTTCTAATTTGGAACGTGTAAGTGTTAACCCCCTCTCTTGGTCTTGGTCTTGGTCTTGACTTGGTCTCAACCCCTCAAAGTCTTGGTCTTGTCCTGGCCTCGATATACTCTCTATCTTGGTGATGACTTGGTCTCTTGACTGTAAGTCTTACATTGCCAGACCTTCCTCCACGGCGCTGCGGAGGAGGGTCTGGCTAGTCCACACAGCACTCCAGGATGGGAGAAAAACGTGCTCTGGTTTATTGGCATTTCTTTAAACCAATCGCAATCGTCTTGGGCGGCACAAAACGCCGGACGGAGCCCCGGTGCCTCTGCAATATAGCCCCGGGAAGGAACTTGTTTTGGTGGAACACGTGTACGTTCAAAAGTTGTTTTAGTCGTGCAACAGAAAACTCAGATTGGACAGATAGTCTAGCTAGCTGTCTGGATTTACCCTGCAGAGATCTGAGGAGCAGTTCACCATAGTCCTCAGAAATCCACCAGAGGTTAACGCCAACACAAAGAAAGCGTAATGCAACGGACATCCAGCCGTAAAGAGTGACATCAATTTCTGTCAGCAACGGACCAATCCCGGAGGTGGAACGTCGCGGATATAGACTATCTTGACTACAACACTGCAAGATAACAGCACAAAGTTCAACAAGAACAAAAAAAAAAGCCACCAAGTTGTCATCTAGAATCTAGATGAAGAGTTACAGAGAAGAAAATGAGAAACATGCATCCGCTATTCTATTTGTAGGGTTTAAATGAATTCTGTGCTCCCTCTCCTGCTCATGTGTCATCTTTGGTTTTTAAATGTTCTGTTGAAAGATTGGACATGGCTTGTGTCAGCTAAGATGGGCCGTGCATTGACGGAGACATTTGTCTCAGGGAAGGTTACGACAACGTGTCCAGTAAGTATTCTCTTGACTGCTGTCAACACGCATTGCTGTTTTTGTTGCTGTTGTCGAGGGGACAGGTGGAGGGACTGCTGTTGACACAAATTGGATTGGTGGCATGTCAGGTTAGTGTTTAGAAGTCTAAAAAGGACACGTTCACAATTCTTTTGGCAGTGTGTGTGTGTGAGAGAGAGATTGTGTGTGTGTGTGTGTGTTCTCTCCTTGTTATTCTGGATGGACGCCGGCCAGTGTGTGTTTCAGTGATAGGAGAGAACACCAGTTGTTTCAGTGGCTCGAGGTGTCAGAAGAGATTTCACAGCTCCTTGAGCACAGTAATCCTGGAGCTCTTGAAACAAGATGGCAAATAAAACGGCCCCCTGGACGATGCTGAATCACTTACTGAACCCCACTTCCACTGATCTGTATCTCTCCACAATGTGAAGGGCTCCTGTCCCCTCCAAATAAGGTCAACAACACCTTGCTGTATGGTGTTATTTCCTCTGAAGTGATTACATGTACTAATTTGGTTGATCACACACTCATTCAAGCTGCACATTGAAATGTTTATTCATTCATATGTTAATTAAAGTGCCCATATTATGAAAAAAACACTTTTTTCTCAGTTAATTTGTGTCTCTGGTGCTTCCACACGCATACAAACTTGGAAGAAAAAACATCCATGATGTTTTGAGTGAGATACGGGTTTCTGAATGCATCCTGCCTTCAGCCTCTTTGTGAGCTGTTCAAAATCTGCAGGGCTTTCTACGTCACTAGCCGAAACGCAGGGGCTAACTGTAGCATGCTAGCTCGTTCTCAATGGCAAAACACTGCTACAACACATACTAGTTCACCATAATCTACAAAAGAACTACTTACATGTCCCTGTTCTGCAGGTATTCCACACAAAGTTGGAAGTGTGCCCTCATTTAGAAGAAGTCTCCCTGCTAATCCTGCCTTGTAACTGACCGAAGTTGTTTAAAAAGCTAGCTAGCTGATATGATCCTTACCTAGCTACTGCGCATGCCAACAAAGATGGTAAGACAGTGAGATGTCTCACTCTGTAGCTAAAACAGAGACCTGAACACACAGGGTGAAAAGAGGAGCTGCAGCAATGTGCAGTACAACAAAAATATGGTGTTTTTTGAAAATTAAACCATGTACCACCATTCTGGTACAACCTCAAAATACAATTATGAACCCGGAAAATGAGCATAATATGAGCGCTTTAAATGTTCAAAAGGGGCTTAATGTGCTGCACATCTTGTGCAAAATCTCCCACTTTGTTGCGTTTGAATTTGATTGACATTTAAATCAGAGGCAGCGCTGGGTATCAAAAACACTACATTCATTATTTTCATTTCAAAGTCTGAAATACATACAATAGTTTTAAGGTGAGTCGAGCCATTGAAATGTATCCGAGCACTTCATTTTTTTCATCTTTCTAACACTTGATTTTAAAATGTACAGAACAAGGTAGGAATGTATTATACAAATGCAAATGGACTGGATAACTGTTTGCCAAATTAATTCATTCTTTTGAAATGTCACACACACTTGAATTCAACATTGGAAAATGTGAGAACTGGCTTTCATTTCACCCGGGGCGGACCATTTTCTACCTTCTACCTGTACCCTGTCAAATCTGAGTCAATGTTTTGTGTAGTTCTGGTTTCATACTGAAGAGGGCAGAGTTGCTTTGTTGTATTGCTCAACAGCCAAACAGCAGTGACAAAGCCTGACACTACACAGTTAAGGAAGGATCTGATCAGTTAAGAAGAAGAAAAACTGGGCGCCTGGGTAGCTCACCTGGCTGAGTGGTATATATAGAGGTTCACTCCACGATGCAGCGGCCACGGGTTGGGCTCTGATCTGTGGCCCTTTGCCGCATGCCATTCCCCCTTTCATGTCTTCAGCTTTCCAATTAAAATAAAGGCAAAAAAAAAAGAAGTGGAAAAACTGTTTGCAGCTGAAACGACTGATACTTTTGACGCGGTTGTAATATTACTCTGTTCATTCTTCCAGTCAACAATCATTTGCTCTGGTTTAATACTACCTGGAACATGCATTTTGCCAACTTAACATCTATTTGTATCCGCAGAGTTTGCATGAAAAGGACAACAACTAATATGGTTGTGTAGCGCGCAGTAGTACCACAGATCAGGGGGAAAATGTAACATTTATCTCGATGAATCCTGGACCCCTGAGGCTCGGTAGGCCAAGGTAGATAAGTAAACGGCCTGTCGTTGCCACTGTTCCTGTGTGGGGGGCCTGCAGCAATCACAGATGACTTCCTGTTGGCTATGGAAGCAGGCGATCCATCTTCCCCCAACTCTCCCTTCTCCTTCTCCGTTTTCTCTCCCTCTTATCTTTTTTAAGAATCCTTCCCCCAGTGCAGTATTATCAGCTGGCTTCAGAGCATCCCGAGCAGAGCGCCAGGTCTCTATGTGTTGCTTTATCTGGAGCAGGAATTACGTTGACCTTGCGGCAACTTAAACACTTTATCAGAAACGGGAAAACGGGTTGCGGGCCAGCGGGTCTCCACGTATAGGTGCTGTGGGGTTACAGTGCTGCTGGCCTGAAGTCAAAGACAGACAGGTTTCAGCATGCTGAGCCCCATTGTCCTCAAAGAAAGAAAACCAAAACACATGCTTTTTATAGAAGCAATTTTATCCATCCATAATTGCTTACAAGGGAAGAAACACATTAATAATCAATGTCTTCCATGTGTAAGAGTGTTATGCCATTATTATGCATATTATTTATTCCTTTTTAAAAGCAAGTGTGACTGGCAGTGAATCCTTTCATGTTGCCACAGAACTGCGCCTGTGTTATTTTTACATGTGGTGTTGAGGCTGATTTTCTTCAACAGGATTACAAGCGTTTGATCAGAAAAAAAATTGGTCTTCAGTGTCTATTCCTATATATACTGATGATTGACACTTTCTTTTTTTCCCAGCTACAGTTTTCTACAAAAGATTTGATTGCATTTGTTGCAAATCCTCTGATAATAATTTGTTCCCTGATGCATCTTGGAAACCATTCTCCTCATAGGAATCCGCTTCTCTTATCTGTTTTTCTCTTATCGTTTTTTGTTGTTCTTTTCCCCCTTTTTGTTGACTGCATTCACTCTGCATCTAAAAGTGTTGCAACTCTGTTTTTACCTTCACGGGTAGCCCTGCGTGAAGAAACGCAACCCCCTCGTTTGAATGAGATCAGTCTGCAAATGCAGATGGGGAGCCAACGCAGAGGAAGGCTGTAGTCATGTTTCCATCAACGTATTTTCATGTGCATTTTGAAGTATCGCATTAGAAAATGTTGATGGACATGGCAAAATTCAGAAAAACTTCCTCAAATTTTTTCCTGTTTTCGAAAAAGACAAAATGGTAGATGGAAACGGCTTTGCCGAATAAGTTGTGACGTAGCGAACGTGTAACTCACATGACTATAGTCCCGGTATCCATCGGATGGGGGAAGGATCGGGATATGGGTCCCATCCAGTGCGCTGTGGAGTTGCGGTGCACTATTGCCTGTGCCTCAGCCACATCGGGTAAATTGATGAATTGGTTCAACGGCTTGAATCGTAAGGCCCTGCACACTAGAGCTGTAATCGCACCTTAAAAGGTAGGCCTGAAAAGGCACAAGCCCGACAAGTACATTTTGATTGACAGCTTTTTAAAAGACCGAACCCGTCTACAGCCCGACATTATTCAAATGTGCACACGCACACTCTTTTGCCTTTTGTCAAGAATGAGCCCTTTAAACATTTTTTTAACATAATTTATTCATGACTTACGTAGGCTATAGGCCACTTGGAAGTTGGAACAAAGAAATAAAATAAGTCCTCCAGAGGCCAGCCTCCGTTTCACCTCCTCAGCATCCATTTTCGCGCTAATCAAAATGCATCACCTGACCGCTCATTTACTGGGCGACCCGGAGCGCAAAGATCTTCAGCTCTACTGCACACCGCGTATACACAGTGGTGTATGTTTGTCTCACTGACATCAAATGTCTCTGCCACAACCCTGTATTCTGCACAGGTGGCCAACTTGTACAATGCCTCTCTCCATTTAGCCAAAGAACTTCGCTTTTAAACTCTTTGATTTAGCAGGCCGGTTTGCAATCTACAACCATGTGTAACGTCAACTTGTGATGAAACTATGCTTGAATAGCCTAGTTTATTTGCTCTAAACCAGTTGATGGAAACGCTTCTAATTTGCTTTTGCTTTTTTGCAACATTTTCATCGCTTAAAATTCACAATTACAAATAATTAGATGGAAACATGATTACTGATAAGTGATGTCAGATTGGTCGGACCAGTAAGCAGGCCCGGGGTGAGTGAGAGGGAGAATTCCCGGTGGGTCGCTTCACTTTTGGGCCGGTCGAGGATTTGTCACATTAGTCTATCTTCTCTTAAAGTAGGCTACACACCTTCCACATTTTGACACCGCAACCTCTGCAAGGGTTGTACCATGTGAGGGAGTTCTCCCCACCCAAATAGAGTTGGTTGGGTCCATAGCCCGTCTTTTCCAAAAGGTTTTCTCAGATAGGCTACCGATAGCTGGGCCGGCCCTACCGTAACGATACGCGTCAGGGAGGATGGATGGGAGGAAGAGGCCAGGAGGGGCTGAAAAAGCCAGGTTGAAAAAAAGAAAGGCATTAGATAAGCCAGTCCCCCGCTGAAAATGATGAGCCCGAAATTTGCAATGAGGAGGCAATGACTACAGGGACAGGTAGAGAGGATAACAGAGTAAACAATATGAATTAAAGTGATTTAATGTAAGAAAGAGCACTATATGACAGTACATGATAAACCAACATGCGTTGTTTGTTCAGAAGTGGGTGAATTAAAGGAGTAAATCACCACAATATGATACCCATGCAGAAAAAGTTTAATGACCATGACAATGACGACCCCCATGAGGTCTCTGACACCCCTGGCATATGCCCTTCTGCCCTTTTTCGTATGCAATACAGGTGAGTCAGATGCTGAGAGAGGAGATATAGAGACAGCATCCAGTGAGACAACAGCCCAGCAAGAGATCCCAGAGGCCCAGGCAGATGCTAGTGTAGATGAGGAAGCCTATCATTTTGATTATTTTGCTCATCCTCAAGCACAGGATCTAGACACATTTTTCAATTACCATGCTCAGCAGCCCACAAAACACCACCTACTAGCTAAAGTTTCTCACTGTCATCCTTGTGGAACAATGGAAACTTTTTTGTCAACTTCTCAGCTTAAAGTGATGGAGCCTGGAGTACTTGCACCATGACCTCGAGCCAAACACCCCCCCAGAAGCTTTTTTCACCTGGGTCTAACATTGGGAGAGTTAGCTAGAGTAGCGTTATCAGCTGAATAGCTTAGGCCTAATGGACCCACGTTTGTTTTTGTAAGTTACCCCAATAATAATGCCCGAAATGATACCAAACGTCAACCAGTAGTACAAAAGGTTATGCACTCATAAAACGATGGATTAGGTAAGTTGTAAGTACACCAGAAGTTTATGATTACTGCGCTGGCTTCTGCTCTCTGTTGCTGCTGCTGCTACCTGCAGTTAGACGAGTGCTTAGGGCTGTCTACAAATTACTACACCGAAAAGAGATACAACAAAAATATTTATTAATTTAATGATTAAATAAGGTAATGTCTCCAAACTTACCTCAGTTATTACTTGTCTCCTGCTAGTTATACTACAGCACTTACTTTAAAAAAAAAGTTAAATTAAAAAATATTTTTGTTGCATCTCTTTTCGGTGTTGTAATTTGTAGACGGCCCTAAGCACTCGTCTTACAGCAGCAACAACAACAGCAGAGAGCAGAAGCCAGCAGGCAAGTGTTATTTACATAAACTTCTGGTGTACTTACAAACTTTCCAATCCATCGTTTTATGAGTACATAACCTATTTGTACTACTTGTAGACGTTTGGTATCATTTCTGGCATTATTAGTGGGGTAACTTACGAGATACAAACGTGGGTCCATTAGCCCCTGCGCTAAGCTATTCAGCTGATAACGCTACTCTACGCTAACTCTCCCAATGTTAGACCCAGGTGAAAAAAGCTTCTGGGGGGGTGTTTGGCTCGAGGTCATGGTGCAAAGGACCCTAGGGTGAATTACTCTGAACCATCACTTTAAGTGAATTATTATTTAACCTTTACATTATTTGTTGAACCATGGTATTAATAAAAACTACAGTATAGTAAGAGCTGAACTGTTGCTTCATTTATCCAAATTCCACCACCTTGGAAAAAGTGGGTCAGTCTTGGGCCTGAAACTCCTGGGCTGAAAAGTAGCCCCACTCCGGCCCTGCCAGTAAGCGCTTATATGCGTCGCTCTGGAGGTCAGTTACAAATAAGGTGTTGTATGTGTGTATGTGTGTGACATCTGTGTTCTGGTTTCTTTGATTAAGTTATGACACCGGAGACAGCGTGCAAAATGGACCAATTAAATATTTAGGGTAACAACAAATAAATATTTCAGCCACAACCAATCAGCAAAGCAAAATACCAAATGATCCACTTTTCCCCTCATGGTAATAGTATAAATTCAAGTCACTGTTCTGTCTGTACTGTGCCAAAAATACTTTATGTTACTGTATGCAGTACTGAACTCTGATAATCACAATTATTCTCAATTCTTAAAAACAAAAAAAATAAAAATGTACCTTCATCTTTCTTTCTTTGTAAAATGACTCTTTTACCTGCCAAGAGCATCTGTGGGAGGGTTTGTCAAAGTATTTTCAAGATAGAAGATAGATTTACTACTCAACCTTCAAACATTTAAATGCCACATTTCAAATGTTTAGAATTCCTCACTGAATTCATTCATTATTATAGTATAATTACTTAAGGAATTATGCATGACATACTTTTTATATTGGCATTTTGCAAGTCTTGCGTACCCCCTGCAGTACTCCAAAGTACCCCTAGGGGTATGCTTATCCCCATTTGACAACACTGGACTAGGGGACACCAGGAGCACTTCTGCTATCACACTTTTCATTCTTATTATTTGAGAAAATAAATCATTTCCAAGTTCCAACTAATTGTTAACTTGCTGAAATCAATGAAAAATGGCTTCTCTGTGTGGAGTTTTCATACTCCGTTTCCAGTTTCCTCCCAGTTCCTCCAACAGAGGTTAATGTGTGACTGCAAATGTCTTGGAGGCGTGAAGCAGTACATGTTAAGACATGTGTTGGGCGGGTGATCTGCCCAACAAGTACCCTATAACCTATATTTATGCTGAGATGGTCTCCAGCCCCTGTGACTCTGTCAGATGAATTATTCAGTTTAGGCTCTGGTAATGCATGTATGGGCAGCCAGCATTAGTGTCAACCCAGGTAGATGATTACTGGATTATCTAATCAATAGTGAGAAAAACTGGTGGAAACAAGTAAAAGAGAATTATTTAACAATAGATGTGTGTTATCTAAAATATGTATACAGTGTGTAGGGCTGCATGATCCAATTGTGGTTTTAGGCATGGTAATCAATATTATTATATACTGTATACCTTGATGAAATAGTAATGATTCTCAACCGACCACAGCTTCATGTGAGTGCAATAATCATTACTGTAATAACTGTCTATGACCAGAGGGCTACACCTTTGATTTTGTGCCTTTCTTAAAAAATTATTGTTTTTGCTACACAGTATTTTATAATGGAACATATCTAATGCATTTTTACGCATATTTAAAGGCCCTACAGCAATTTAGTATTTTACTTCCATAAAGTTAGGGGACTTGCAAGAAAAAAAAAAGAAAAAAAAGAAAAGAATCAAAATTGGTGCAGCAGAGTGCAAGGCATCCTGACTTTAAGTCCTTAGTATGGGTCAAGTCCCAAAAATGTTGGATCCTCCACCTCCCATAATGCAACTGGATAGCATCTCCTCTTTAGACACCCATGACTTTCACACTTAAGGAGGAATTCTACACTAAATTAATTATTTGGTGCTTTAGACATAATCACATTACATACACTACTGTAGATTCGGGATTGTCGTAAAAATGACCTGAATTAACTTTACATGCCAACAATGCACATGTTGTGCGTAAAAACAGCCTTTTCTACTCAAAATTAGTTTGTGTGCCTGCTTGGATTTCATAAATTCAGTTAAGATGAAATCTCAGCCCCTCCTTGACCGTAACGTAACTGTATCCCTGGCTGGTTGCGTTAGCAAGCCTTCACAAGCGCCATCGAGAGACAACATAGTTCATGAACGACAGATTTATTCCTCCTCTGTGACGGTAAGGCCCGCCGATGTGCTATATTCAGAGCTTAACAAGGTATTTAGAGCTGACGCATAGTAACGCTAACCGTGATAAACAGAAGAGGTTACGACCAGTGCCTGAAATGGGCCAGCACCAACCAGTACTGAGTATCGGCAATTTCTTTCCATTTTTGCTCACATGAGTAGGCTACCCTTACTTCTAATTGTTATTAACAGTATTATTAATAGGCTGATATATTTATACAAAAATATGCTATATATCATGATTTATTGGGAAAAACCCAAGCAATATGTAAAATCAGACATTCAGCACCCGTATATAGCCCGAATGGAATGATCCTTTGTTTCATAACCACATTTTCAGACACTGCAACTGTGAGATTGGCAGTCAAATCAGGCTCCTTAGATCGAATAGTCGACATTCCCCCCCTACAAGATATACGTATAAATCTAAATATATCCAAGACACATGCAACTGCAACATGCAATTAGGATACTGGCACCTTTTTTGGTCCAATTCAGGCACTGGTTACGACTATGTAGCTACTGGCACTCCCTACGTACCTGAAAGCCTCCATTAATTGGAGCTGCTAGCCGAGCTACAGCGCAGGTACCCATGCAGTAACTCTCTCAAAGGGGCATTATTGTGCTTCTGTAAAAGCACTCCCCGGTTTTCCCTTGCACAACAGTCATAGACATCACAAAATAAGACTTGACAAAATCCTCCAGGGCAATACAGAGGATACACTCTTCCTGCATATGTATCAGACATGGGGTACTGCAGTACCCTGCCATCAGGAACCAGGAACGCTGTATCATATGTTCTGGGCTTGCTCTAAGCTCCGTCCATTTTTGGTCTGCAATTTTTGATACATACACACAGGTTTTCAATAAAGATGTGGACCCCGAGCCTATGATTGGTATTTTTGGGATAGCACCTTTTAGGCTCTGAACTCACAACTGCTCAATCGGAAGTACTAGCCTTTTCAACTCTGCTGGCTAGACGACTCAGCCTTTTGCATTGAAAATCAGCTAACCCACTGTCATTTGGACGCTGGGTGACCAATGTTATGTCACATCTTAAATTAGAAAGAATGAGATGCTCCCTTGGTGGCTCAGATAAGAAATTAAAAAAAAAAGTGTGGCAGCCCTTTGTAGAACATATAGAAATAATTTAGAAATAATTTCAGACCTAGCATATGAATGTATATCTATGCCCTGCATCCCCCTCCCTCTCTTCTCCACCCCACCCTTTTTTTCCTCTCTCAATATACTTTATTTTATATTTCTTCTGTCATGTATTTTATTTTTCATATCTATTTTAATGTATATTGCAACACATGTCAATATTGGTTTTCCATTACTTAAAATGTTGACATTGTAAATATTGCTTGGAAACCTGTGCAAAAAACCCAACAAAGATAATTTTAATAATAAAATCCTCCAGAGCAACCGGAGGCATTATGCATACAACTGCTTTTATGGGCTGAGCGGTAGGCCTACTCTGGTCGTGGCTAGAAGGGAATAAGCTACAGCGGTGAAAGTTAAGTTTAGGCACCAAAACGACTAGTTTAAGCTTAGGAAAAAGACGTGGTTTGGATTAAAACACTCTTGAGGAACGAACACGCATTTCCTGGGTGAAAGTATCAAAATGATATTATCATTTTTGCCCAGATTTTGCGTAATGTTGCGTAACTTACGGCCGTAGCTGTATCCCTTCCAGCCAAAACCCAGTACTCTATTCATTAGGGGTGGGGGAAAAAAATCGATAGTATCGTGATATTTTTTGTGGCAATACTGTATCGATACACAGACGCCAAGTATCGATCTTTTATGATATATGTGTTGGTCAGTTTGTCTGCTTGACAATCCCATTTTGCGGGATGAAGTGAGATGAACAAACAGAGAAATGTATCTTTTTAGATAAAACAGATGTTGACAAAATTGTCCTTTTGGGACATCATTTGAAATTGGGAAAAATCGGAAGTTGGAAAAAAGGTAATACATTGCAATATATTGCAGAATATTGCAATGTGTTTAAAATCGCAATAATATCGTATTGTGACACAAGTATCGGGATGATATCGTATCGTGAGGCCTCTGGTGATTCCCACCCCTACTATTCATGACGAATAAACTGATCCTCATGGTAAAATCAGCGTAGTGGCGCTTTAACAAGAACATGACAAAAATTGAAGTTGTGGATTTTTCTTTTATTTTTTAAAGTCATCATGCCTGTGTGGGTTACAACCAACAGTCGAATACAGTACAGACAGTCATCTACACTATCAGCGCTGAGCAGCAGTTTGAAAAGGAGCATGAAAGCCTGCAGTGTGACAGTGTTGCCTTGCAGACATGGCCAAACACAAATCTTTCTACATGCGGTTTTCTTTGATCCTTCCCTCGGCATATTAGCGTGAGCCTCTGTGTGTATATTAGCTGTTTTCTCACCCACTATGCCGTCACTTCCCATCCTCTGCCGCTGCTTCTTTTCTGTCATTAATATTCTCTCTCCCTCACTGCATAACTCAGGGGATCAATCACCGGTTGCCATGGCAATGAAACCACCCGTGCTGGTGTGTGCGTTAGCGTGACTTCTCCGACGCGTGCGTGTTTGTGTGTGTTTGCTGTACGCTGGCTGGACCTGCTTCTCACCAGTCTGAGCGTCGAGGCCTGCGCTGGCGATGCTGCTCTCCAGCGCTGCCCTCGCATCGAGAGTGGCTTTGACAGCTGTCTAGTCGAGATGCTCTCACCTGCCACACTTGGCTTCCTCTCAGCTCTGTGCAGAATAATGACCAAATTCAAAGGGAGAAAAAAAAAAATAACACACAGCGCTGTCACGCTTGTTTTGTTTCTCTCTAGTTAAAAGGCGCTCTTTTGTGTGAAGGCTATTTATTGAAATATCTCTCAAATGTTAGCAGGCCTTGAATAAAAGAAGCTGCTCAGCGGAGGAGGCTGTCATCATAAAACAACGTTTTGCCCTTCCGATAGTGCTTCTTAACAGTACGTAGAGTTTAGGTTGAACGCTGGTCTCGCATTGCCAGACCTTCGTCCCAGGATGGGAGAAAAACGTGCTCTGGTTTATTGGCATTTCTTTAAACCAATCACAATCGTCTTGGGCAGCGCTAAGCAACAGCGCCTCTGCAAAAGGAACTTGTTTTGGTGGAACGTGTACGTTCAAAGGTTGTTTTATTCGTGCAACAGAAAACTCAGATTGGGGGGGCGACCTCTAGCTCACTGAGTAAGAGCGTGCGCCCCACGTAGGCTGAGTCCTTTGTAGCGGACCGGGTTCGAGTCCCGCCCTTTGCTGCGTGTCATCCCCCATCTCTCTCCCACCTTTCCTGTCTATCCACTGTCACTGTCTAATAAAGGGAAACAAGGCACAAAAAATCTAAAAAGTTGGACAGATAGTGTAGCTAGCTGTCTGGATTTACCCTGCAGAGATCTGAGGAGCAGTTAACCATAGTCCTCAGAAATCCACCGGAGTTTAAAATGTCAACACAAAGAGAGCCCAAGGTAACGGATATCAGGCCTAAATGAGTGAAATCCGGCAGAATTTCCGGCGTCACTTAAACAATGCCGATATAAACTAGTTGAACACTTAACAAAAGGTGGAGGGTGTAAATAGGAGATACAGTGCTGATAATCACACAACCCCTGTGTGGCCAGGTTGTTTTGATCAGAGAACAATCTATTTTTCAGCAGAACCGATGCAGCATAGGAGAAATTTGATTCTCAAAATATTAAGCGTTTTCATCATCCTTTTACGTCTCTTTCATCCCGTCTCTTAACTCGCTGTCCGCCCTTTGCAATGTCCTCCTTCAGCTTTCACACCTTTACTTATCTCTCCCCTCCCACATGCTTTTCCCCTGCTTGCTTCGTCACTTCCTGCAACCCCTCCTCAACCCCAATCCACTTCTCTTTCTGTCCTTCCCAGCTCCTTGATTTCTCTGCTTTATCCCCTTTCAACTTCTCCAGCGATGAGTGAGCCGGTGTATTTATAGGAAGACAGACTGGATGATTAGAATAAACCAAGAATGATGGCGCTCCCTTTTGCAAACAGTTGCCTTCGTTATCTCTCCAGAGTGGGAACACTGAACTGTAGGTACTGTTGTACATCACATGCAAAGGTTGACCTTGTTGCCGTGCATGGCAATGAGAATGAGTGTGCAATGAGAGAGAAAGGGGGGGGCCTGGCAGAGACAGACTGCATCATATTCATCAGGCCTCAGGACGTACCAAACCAACCCGGCTTCCAAGTAAATTAATCATGTTTTTGTAATTGCAGGGAGGAAGGTGGTCATCGAGCGGTCAGAGGGATGTCAGAGGAGGAAGAAGAAGAGTCTAAGAAATGCGAGCCGAACACAAAGTACCACCAGGAAGCGATGTGACTGAAAACAAAGAGGAAAGCTGTGAGTGAAATTAAATGGCAACATTGGCGGCATGACCTGACTTAATCTTCCCTCATCTTTGGGTCAATTAACCGAAAAATGAACCGAGTGAAGCGTCTTGTCGGTAGATAAATCAGAGATTAAAATTACATTAATTTCTTTTCTTCGGGCCGGTGGCTATGTGATCATTTATTCATCATCTGCTGCATTTTTTTTTTCAATTTATTTCTGTCCAACAGAGGACTGAAAGAAGAAGAATGAACATCCCACAGCCTCCCCAAACAATAAAAAAAACCCACTAACATATCACAAACAAACGCACATAAAGTCTTCCTTCAAAGGAAATGTTCAGAATTCATTTCCTATTTTGTCTGAAGATATTTGTTTTTTGCTTTGATGAGCTTTGATGCAATGTAGACTTTTGGAGAACCCTACTGAGTTCTAAACGAAAGTCAGAGGAGGATGTTTTGGAAAAAGGGAGGAAGAAAATGAAAAATATAAAAACAGAAAAACTCCCCGTCTGCAGACGGGCTTTTGTTCCTCCAGACAAGCACGATTGATGCCCCCTTCCTCCAGAGGGTAATATTGGCGAGACCAGGAACCAACCAACCTTGAATTCCTGCATCCTTTCTGAAAGTTGTGCCTTTGGTGCAGCAGCAGTAGCAGCAGCAGGTGCACTTCATAAAATGTTACAGTGGATGGCTAGCCAGTGAAGGATGTACTGAATAAAGAGTCTTTAGAGGTTTAACAGGCTGCTCTGCTTCACATCAAAATCTCTCAAAACTCTCTGCAAATGAACACAAAGGGTTAAGTCTGTTTAACCAAAAGCTGCATGTCATATTTTTGTAAAACTTAACATGGCAAAGCTCTTCAACATGGTTGGTCTCAGTTCTAATGGTCACAAATACTGACTTAAATACCCATTCGAAAACACTGCTTTCTCGCAAGGCAATCAGGGTTTGTATTTCCTTTTTTTTTTTTATGATACATTCTTTATTATTTTAATATTTTGAACATACAACATACAGAACAACCAAAACAATTGAACAAGAACCAAAACCTTGCCTAGTCCCTCTCCTCTACTTCTTGTGATGATGAGGTCATTAGGACCGATACCTGTGCTGATGCATTTTTCCATAGGTCTATAGTCGATGACTTGGCTTTGTTAATCCTTGCTGTAGAGAGCTCAATCATAACTATGTCCAGAAAATACGCCAACCACTGTTTTATATAAAGCGAGTGGGGGGGGGGGCGGAGCCAGCACTGAGCTATCATTTTCTCGGTTGCGGTTGAGCCGGCTAGTTTGTGTTTACTTTTGTATTGTACTTTTGTAAGTATTTTAAACTAGAGAAGGTCCGATACCATTTTTTGCTTCACGATACTGATTCCGATACCTGAACTTGCGTAACGGCCAATACCGAGTACCGATCCGATACCAGTGTGTTAAAAAATACATATATTTTACTATGGTTTAACAGCTGTATACGGCTAACGCTATTTCAATCAGGAGAGACTTCGTTGCAGATATGCAAAGGTTTATTGTACATATGCATAATGAAATGTACAGAGTCTTTGGAGATTAGACTCCGTCGTTATAAAAATAATTTTTTAAAGGGGTAGAGAAACCAAGACATATCCCCCCGATGGAGTCTAGACACTGGTGGTGGTGGTGAAGGAGCCCGAAGACCGGAGCCGAAGGAGCTGAAGGAGCCGAAGGAGCCGAAGGAGCAGGCTGCCCGAGGAGGACCCAGGGTGCCGCGGGTGACGATGACTGGAGGTGGAAGGGGAGGGGGAGGGTTGAACGCTTTGCCTGAAATGACAGCTGACAGCAGCAGAGAGAGAAACAGATTCAAAGCAGGGATGTAATGCTGTGATTGGCTTGTGAAATTCATGGCCAGATTCATGGCCAGATTCAGATTGGTTTAACTGAAAAGTGAACGCCTCTTAACAGCTGATTAGTTTTAGGAAGAGAGACTTTCCGATACCGATACCAGCATTTTAGGCAGTATCGGAGGCTTTTCTGATGTTGGTATCGGAATCTGAACATCTGATGCCACTTGAGTGAGATCAATTTTCTAATGCTTTTTGACCTCTTAGAATTCCTCGAAATATGTGCTTGTGTCTTTAATACCGCAGCTCTCTCTGCTGGTATCAAGATAACAGAACTTCTTCAAGTCCTTTCTTGAGATCAAAAAGTGGCAGATAGATAGATTACACTGTATCAAGGGCTTATACGGACACCAAGTTAATAGTATAAGAGGTAGTGCTGTGCAGTGTATAGTGTATCTTTTTTTTCTGTTCAGCCAGTGAAAGAGTTTCAATCCTTGTTTGGGAAAAGAATATGTGAATGTCCATAAGGTCCACAAGGACCTTTCAACCACATTGCATGGCCTTCATTCAGCAATATGCTACATGAGGGGGGAGATCATACCACCTGTCTTGGTTAAAAAAATGAAACATAATCTATAAAACCAAGCTTAACTCCGGCAAAATGAACAACACTCCGGGGTAGTTTGCAATGTTTCATGAATGCAAAGCTGATAGCCGAAACCAGGAGATTTGCATTGCAAAATAGCATCAAGAGTAAGATGTTCAGACATTTTCATCCTCATTACCCAGAAAATGATGTGAGGTGATGTCAGTAAACTGCACGCAGCGCACAGATAATTACCAACGCAGCTGGTCTGTGATTCTCGACGAAGAAGGATTACACAAGCATGATTACGGACAGATCCAACGTTGTGAGTCCCACTTTCTTCGAGTGGAGCGTTCCGTCACCACCGTTCGTATCGTTTACTGTCAGAGGAGGCACTTTCCTGCCATGAGTGCACTCAAAACCAGCTAATGTACATTGTCCTAATTAGTCAACATAGAGCGGTTCTTTCAAATGCAGCCTCAATTTGTTCATATACAGTACCATGGAAAACAGAGAGGGGACTTTGCAGGCCTGCCTGGAGTAGGAAGGTCACTCCCACTCGCACCCTAGTGCAGGAAGAACAGATTTGTAGCCTGGGTAGAGTGATGTCCAGGCCGGGGGGGGGGAGAGAGAGCTGCCAGTTATGACAGTGGGAAGAAGCATGGTGTGTAAGGGTCGACTGAAACCTCAACAATACAAGGTTACACTTCCATAAGCACCAGGGTTTTGCATTTGATATGAGCAATAAAGACTGGAGGAAGGAGATACACAGTACACCAAAAACTGAGGTTTGCACTGGAACTGACACAGGACTGACAGCAGCCATTTAAAAAACCCACAATCAGAAAGTCAAAACTTTGAATAAAGTTTTCTTACTTCAGGAACCGTACCTGGATGTTCCAAATTTTATGTTACGGTCCTGTTCCTTCAGCTGTTGAATGAGAAGGACAGTAAAAAAACACAGAATAGAGAGAGTGTGTGTATGTGTGTGTGTGTTTATTTAATAGTGGATTATAATGCTGTTCACATTCTCAGGGATCATGTAGCCCACGGCACATCATATTATGAGTGTGTGTGTGTGTGTGTGTGTGTGTTTGCGCGCGTGCATGTGTGTCTGTCAAATTGAGGGTGTTTGAAAATTTTCTCCCTGTGTAAGTGTGTGTATGGGTATGTGTGTGTTAGGTGGATGAAAAGGGGGAATGGCATATGGAATATTTATATTTATTTATATCAATATTTATATTTGTATCTGTTTTCATGACTGTTTTGTGTATCTGCACCTTGACCACCCACATTTCCCTATTTTGGGATAATAAAGTTTACCTTAAGTTTCATTTTAGCTCTCTATTATAGTACAATGTATTTGTTGATTTAATACGTTCTTCGTTATGTTATCTGTGAAATTAGATCTGTGTCCCTCTTAAATCGTACCTATTGACTAAAAAAATGAAAGATAGGCTCAACAGTTGCATCATATATTTCATGTCCAAGCATATAAACCTCAATCATGTCTCTCTGTCCTCTGTATCATCTGTATGCAAGAGTCCGTAAACGTAATTTTCTCAATATGTGACAGTTGCTGATCAGGGATTTGGACCATATACAAAATGTTTTGCATCCTACTTCAATAAAGAAGTGGAACAAGCGCCCTGCTCTTAAAGGGAATGTGAGATGACGCTCTGATTGGTTTATTGCACGTTACGCCCAAACCACACCTAGCTACTTCAGACCAACCCATTTTAGATTTGCGTCGGGCGCAAGAGTCATTTATCCCGCCGGTATAATAGCAACAGCGGCCGAGATCCGCCCACAAAGCTACTTGCGTTTTGCGTTTCATACTTGCGTTTTAGATCGTTAAAATAGGGCCCAGTATGTGTGTAACCAACAGTCACGGAAGGCTTGTATCATGTGGGCTCGATGGTGTTTTTTGCCCACAACTGCTCCTTCCAGACAGCGCTGCGACCGCTGCCTTCAAGGCACCTAACCCTAACCATAACCAGTGCCTCCCAATGGCACCTTCCAGGCAGCGCTGCCTGGAAGGCACCGTTGGGGGCAAAAAACACAGATAAACATCATGTGGCAGGCAGTTTTTTTGTCATTGCTTAGAATTCCTCACAGGGGCGGCAGAAACTTTGCACTATGGCTTTAAAAACGTAAAAACCAGAACAGTGAAGAATTAATAATGCCTGCTATGGCATGTCAATCATGCATACTCTTTTTATCGTGGCCATTAGAGCAAGTTCCTGAAATAATTAAGGTATACAACATTAGTGTGATGTTTACGACAGTGACGTATAGCTGTGAGACTGCCGTCATACGTTGTGTATAGAACGTTGGCACTAAGCCCGCGAAAGTGGTTAGTCAGTAGTCTACAGCTGTATGTATGAGACCTGCCTGAACATATCACAGTAAAGTATACTAATTACTCAACCAACGTCTGATCATTTCAAAGACCAAATGAGAACATCACAGTTCCATTTGAGTTTTAACACATAGACCCTTTGGTCTGGAGCTTTTTTTAACTTTTCCAAAAGTAAAAAACATATTGCAGAATACAAAAGTCAGTGCTCATCTCCTCATTTGTAATCACCATATCTCTGTATCAAACAAGTCTTGTGCATTACCTGTACTGTTGTATTATTATATATTAAACAAGTCTTGTGCATTACCGGTACTGTTGTATTATTATATATTATATATTAAACAAGTCTTGTGCATTACCGGTACTGTTGTATTATTATATATTATATATTAAACAAGTCTTGTGCATTACCTGTACTGTTGTATTATTATATATTATATATTAAACAAGTCTTGTGCATTACCTGTACTGTTTTTAGGTCTGAAGAATTTCTTTAGAGCTCTCCAATACAAGGTGCAGGTGGGTTTATTTCTGGGACAACATGCTTATCAAGGGACAAACTGAGGTTTTACACGACTGAGTCAAGTTTGGAGAGTTAGCAGCACAGCGGGCTGAGCAACGCGACGGCAACCAGAGTTTGGCCCCAGGCAATATGTTCAGTACAGGCACCGTTCCTCATGTTGCGTTTTTCATGTATAAATTTGAAGGATGTTGCGGAAAGAAAGCCCATCCTCGGTGCCGTGGACATGAATAATGAGAATATTTTCCTTTCATTATCAGGTCTGTGAGAGGAGGGAGAGACATCCATGTGGAATTTCAGAAAAGGTAAAAACAGCATTAATGCAACAAAAGAATGAAAAGTATCCAGTTTGTAATCATAGGGTAGACTCAATGTTTGCCTAGAGTTGGTGGAAACCAAACAAAAACTGCCTTTCACAAAAGTAACAATGCTGAGACGTGATTCTGTTATTGGCTTTTTCACATTTATCGAACCCTTTTCAGCTGGTTTTCCATCTAGCTCTTTGTGGTACAAACAGTGTTTGCCCAAAGGTTTAAATACCTTTTGAATGCACAAGTACCACTTCCTCTCTCCCAACAGGTCCCATGAGATTGATTAATCTAACAGCTTGTTCAAATAGGTGTGTTTATTTACTCAATACACGATGGTCCATTGGCTTAGTCAGGTTTTACATTCATTTACATGCTGCAATCCCCGGACAATTTTCAACATTTTAGTTTGTGTGTGTTTTGACCTCAATCTGCCACAGCCTGAGCCTAATCAAGCTTGATTATCTCCTGAGAATGTCTCCTCGCTGTGGTTAAGACTCATTCAAACAAAAGTGTACCTTTTTCGATGCACGTCAGTTTTAATTTGACAGACACAGGTGTATAGCACGTAACATTAATAGTGGTGCTGTTCCACTTAGTAAGCCCTGTCTGTAACCACGTTTGCATCCAAAAGTAGCACACATATTAACATAACTTCCAAAAAAACCTGCAAATGGAAATACAGTTGAATGGGTCTTTTCACCTGTGGTTATGCAAATATTAGGTGTTGGCTGCATTGAGATAAGCAGTTGGTGGCGGTAATTCAACATGATCTCATGGGAGGGCGTATAAAAAGCAGCCACTTTTAATTATTTCAATTATGTTGTCAGTGGTCGTGACAGCCGTCGTTGACACTAAAGGTACCGGTCACCATGAGGTGACGGTTGTGAAGGCGGCCGTGACAGTTAGGTTTCGCCACAAAAAGGTGAGGTAAAGTTTAGGCACCAAAAGGACTAGTTCAAGTTTGGGTTAAAACTAGGGCTGCACAATATATATATATATATTTTTTTTTAACGTCATTGCGATATCAACTCGCGCAATAAGCGTATCACGAAAGGCAGAAGGAGATTCTTTTGTGTTAGGTGAAAGAAAATGTCAGTGGAAAACTGCCCTTTAAAATGTAACCGTTGTTCTTTTTTTAGTAATGCCTTTTATATTCAATTCAATGTTCAATTTGTTCAATAAAAGAATGTTGGAAATGATTTCCTTTCATTTGTTTTTCAACAAATGAAAGGTCTTTCAAGCAATTTGTTGTATTTTAGCAGAATACTGAAAGCAGCAGAAATGCAGAACTGAGTACACTTTAATATCTGTTTACTAGCAAGGACCACAACAATATGTCGTTTAAAGTTTTAATGAATGCTTGGTTATAGAATGTTGAGATCAAAGGAGTGGATTTGGATGGGGGTGAGATTGAAGAAGAGAAGTCGTCTGGTAGGTTGGTCCGGGAGGGTGAACTGGAGACCGGGTGGAGTGAAACTCAGCGTGGGGGTTCCGTCTCAGGCGCTTTCACACGGGCAGATTTTTTCAGACCCCCCGGGCGATACCTAGAATGAGAGATGAGAGAGGTATGCATGGGTTGAGTAGGAAAGGAAGGGATGAGGGAAGCAGGGAAGAAGGAATGAGGTAAGGGGAATGTTGAGGTATCGAAGGGAGAGGGTGGGTGGGTCGAGAAGTCGGAGACAAACAGCACTGAGCGGGTTGGCTTGGAATATCAAGGCTTGTCGGTGATTAGAGGTGTGGTTGAGGTGTAGCCCTGCTCCTGAACCTAAGACAATTCATTAACTTCATTTTATTCATGGCAAGTAATATTGTTATCGCGATATTCCACAACGTTATCGCACATTTTCCTCATATTGTGCAGACCTAGTTAAAACACCGGTCCCCTTACCCCTGGGACACAAACATCTGTATCTTCTCAAGTCTTGCGTCTGGGACAGAACTCCGCTCCGCAACTTGAAAGTCCTGTATTTTTGGGAAACATCTACCACCTCGAACTCCTCCCTATGCGTATTTTCGCGGTCTTATACAGCGACATTACCCGTCTCCTCACTTCTGGAGTAGTTGCTCCAAGCGTGTAATATTGACGCAGACGGTTAGTTGAAAGCATGGTACTAAGACATGGTGTCGCACCGTGACAAACGACGGTGACTCAATGACTCAACAAATTGCCGTGTTATTTATACGCCAATTTGTGAGACCAGGCTGGCTAATTCTCCAGTCAGGTGCCATAAACCACTGCAAAAGAAGACGGCGCAACAACGTGGCGTAATTAAAAGGCCAGGTCAATTCCACACATTTCAGAATTCGTCAGACATTGGAGAGTGACAGCATTTCGCAGCTTTTTGTATCCTTATATTCTTCTTCATGACATAAAGGACCTACATAAAGGACATTGTTTATGTAAGTCTTTGGGTTCTGGTTCTGTACGTTTGGTCTTTTTTTATATATGGTTTGTTTTGTTTATGTTACGTTTTATGCAATACAACATTCTCAAAATCAATTAACTAGTTGACACAGTCAACTGTAAATGAAGAATTGTACTTGTACGATTACATGTGACAAATAAAATTGATTGATTGATTGATTGATTGATTGATTGATTGATTGATTGATTGATTGAGTGAGTGAGATAACATGACAGTGTTGGTTGAAAGGTGTGACAAACATGAGTAGTATGAGAGAGTGGAGTTGTTCCATTTGTCAGCACAAACTATCTACTGTACTTCATTTTGAAGGTCATGGTTGAATCCAATACCAATACTAACATTAAGTTATTCAATCTCGTCTCCCACTCAAAACCATGCGGCCATGATCGTGACTGTGACCTTTACTCTGTCACTGATGGTGCCCAAACTAATTAAAAACAAAGTGAGAAACGCCTTGAAATGATCGTTTGTCTCAAATTCTCCGTTTTAGGGAATTAAGTGAAAACTGGGACTTATATCTGCTCCAATTTCCAGGCTGCCACTTTTATTTAGGCCTCCTGTGCCGTTATCTTGATTCCTACATTTTGTTTTAATGGAACTCTGGATGTTACAAGTTAGTGCCCAGCATCAATCACCTCAATTAGGCAAGAGGGAGCTCCGGTTATAGTGTGTGAATCCTTTATTCCTCTGTTTGTGTGTTTGTGCGTTGGGGCTGCAAGGAGATTCCTATATATAAAGTGAGAAAATAAAGTGAACTTAAGAATGCTCTCCATCTGGGTGTCCTATATCCAGTGCATATATATTTGCTGTTTAATAGTTTATAAAGTCTTGCAAAGGTCTCTGTCTGGATGTTGTCATTGGAATTTCTGTCGTAATTTTTCTTTCGGCACTCCACACGTCCTTTCTGTTTTCTTCCCTTTCTCTTTTGTTACTGTTAACCGAGGCCGTTCAGCAGATAGGAGGGACGAGCACAATGTGAGACTGTCAGACCTGTCTGCCATCTGCAAAGAGCCTTGTCACAATCTCTTCTCTCATCCATATTTCTAGGCCCTCATGCAGATGGCTGCGTGCTCTCCTGTGTTAGATCCAGCCGCCGGCATCCACCAACAAGGTCTCCTGAAGGTCTCGTGAAGGGGCCAGGAGCTGTTCTAGGGTTTGTGCATGAAAAGTGAGAAAGAGAGGGGAGGATTGCGGTTTGTGTGTCTGTGTGTGTGTGTGTGTGTGTGTTTTGAAAGGGGATGAAGGAACCGCTGCCAAGCTGATGTCAGCGTTATAGGACTTAATCTAACAGCTACTGTATTGGCAGTGTTGGCTTCCAACATGTCTAATCACTGGATCATTTGACACAAATAAGGTGTATCGTGTCATTAATGTTACACATTTTTGATTCATGCCTGGTTATATGCTGACGTTGAAACACTGTTTAAAGCCAGTGCTCCACATTTTGAGAAATAGACCAATTCACTTCCTTCAGTTAGATGAGAAGATTGATACTTCTCTTGACTGTAATGGGGGTGGGGGGGAAGCGGTGTTTGTGTGTGCCCCGGAAGTGTTTTAACCCAAACCGCAAACCTTTAGCGACCGTCACCTCACAGTGACCAGTAGCCGTATCCATGTCACCTTTCGGTGGCTAAAATTAACTGTCACATAAGTGATGTTCCGTACGATATCATACAAACCTGTTGATTAGAATACGTTGAGCCAAGAGACACAATGTTTACATTTGAATAATTTTTTTTTTTTACAAATAATACTTGTTTACAATGACTAATTTAGTCAAAAAAGTTACTCTAATCAATTCTTATTCTTTTTTTTTTCATTTTTTGGGGGGCATTTTAGGCCTTTATTTAAGAGGCAAGTTGAAGACATGAAAGGGGAGAGAGAGGGGGAATGACATGCAGCAAAGGGCCACAGGTCAGCATCAAACCCTGGGCCCTCCGCTCTAATCAATTCTTAAATATTAATAATTGATCAAACGAGAATTATCCCGTGATTCTGCAGTTCCCTTCAGCACTACGGAGGGTTTCAGCTGGTGAACATACTGGAGCATATAGCTGCTTTTTTTCCCCTCAGGAGTTGGTGTAGAGCAAAACATAGCTAAAAAAGAGTGTATATTACATTAGCAAAGTGGCCAAAAACATGACTCCAAATGAATGCTAATGTTGCTCCAAATTGCAACTGTTTGTCTTACAGCCAGTGTCTTCTTCCCAAAAAAGTCATTTTAAAGCAGATGTAAGCAAAATTATGAATGCAAGACTTTTGCTTTTAATTTAATTACATTTTTTTTTATTTAGTTCTAATTTTACTCACCTTTTACTTAATACCTTTTTTTTTAGGGAGCAACACTTAACATACAGATGGTATGTTAAGTGTTGCTCCCTAAAAATATAAACGGGTCAGAAAAATTTGTTTAATGTCTGTACTATACATTTTGAGGACATGCATAGCTGCACCGATTTGATCCTTTGGGAGAGGCTCAGGTGTGTACGTTCATTAAAGTCTAGAACAAAGGAATTACAAAAATAGATTGGTAATCTGAGTGGTAGGTCACTGCAAATGATGAATCGACCCACTACAGCCCTAATACTTTTTTGACATTGGATCCCCTGGTGACACTACAGCTGTGTCCCAGTTCCACCCTATAAAGTATGCACTATGTATTAATCTGCATATGTTCTTGCAGTTAAAGCCTCTACAAGAAATGAGTGCTATACTCACGGAAAATAATATATAAGTGTTAATGCCCGATGTGGTTAGGGTCAGGGTTAGGGTTAGGGTTCATTATCAGGAATGAATGGACGAAGGCGAGGCCAGAACCATTAATTACCTGATAAGGGACACCTCAAAGGGTATTAACCTGCTTATACCATGGTCACTTGCCAAAGATTTTTTTTTTAAGACCATTAATTTATATTTCAATGCATTTTAGAATTAAAACCTTAAGTTTTTTCAAACAATAACTTTGTTTCTCTAGTAACACCTGAGTATTTGACTAATACCTGGAACAATCGTTCCCATCCCATAAGGTTCTTAAGCAATGAAAATGTCACCCCTCCAGGAAATAGGATGGACCTTATATACGTTTTGCCACGAATGGCAACGGGAGATATTTCTAGTCCACTCCGCTCATAGGACACTTTGGCTCAGACAGCTAACGTTATGAGCCAGAAAGCTAACGTTATGCTAGCAAGATTCAAAGTCAATAACATTGTGTAGGTTACGGTTGACAATCAGTCAATTTCATTTAACAAAAAGACAAGCTAGCTATGCGGCCCTGTCACTGTACCTAAATCAATAAAGACTTTAACGAAGAAATGATACACCATGTGTGACATTAACGTTGGCCACAGCCTGAAGTAGCGAGTTGAACAGTGAACAGGAGGGGAGCTGATCGCTGTGAAACAAAGTCAGTTCATAGGGGTAGCGGAACTTACTTACAGCTTTTGTGTTAGCACCGTCCTGAGGTGTTCAGAGGACGAGCAGAGAAGGACTACACTCAGTGTTGGAAATAAGATATTCAGATTCATCAGATTTTGTTTTTCATTTAATGTAGCACATTCATTTGGAAGGGTAAAAGTTTTACCAGAACTCATTAGTAGGTATCCTATATCACTTTTTAATGGACACCCTGCAGCCAATCAGAATTGAGTATTCACCCAGACCATAGAATGATTAGTCTCGTTTTGCCAGACCTTTCCCGACCACAGCGCTGCGGAGGAGGGTCTGGCTAGTCCACACACCATTCCGGGATGGGAGAAAAACGTGCTTTGGTTTATTGGCATTTCTTTAAACCAATCACAATTGTCTTGGGCGGTGCTAAGCACCGAGAAAAGGTGCCAGTGCAAAATAGCCTCTGGAAGGAACTTGTTTTGGTGGAACGTGTGCGTTCAAAGGTTGTTTTAGTCGTGCAACAGAAGACTCAGATTGGACAGATAGTCTAGCTAGCTGTCTGGATTTACCCTGCAGAGATCTGAGGAGCAGTTAACCATAGTCCTCAGAAATCCACCGGAGTTTAAAATTCCAACACAAAGAAAGCGGAATGAACGGACATCCAGTCGTAAAGAGTGACATCAGGCGGAATTTCCATCAGCAACGGAGCAATCCCATAAGTGGAACGTCGAGGATATAGACTATGGTATGATAGACATGAATCACCGGATGTTTGATCACCATATTTATTTTTGTGTGTTTCCTCAAATGTCCCTGGACCTTACCCGACCCCAAACAATCACATAATTCTGTGTGCATTCTGTTGTGGGACAATTGTATCCATCGAAGTCAATAATCTGACAAATTTAAGACTAAAATCTTTGAGTATTAATTCTAGCCAGAGTTTGACTGTATAAATTGGAATTGGGACACAGCTCAGAGTTGTGGTGCCAAAGTGAAACAAATGTTTGGAGAGCCACACTGTTAGATTCCCCTAATTAAAATGGGTTCCATACCATAGTTCCCAAATGTGCATCACCAGACATTTGTCTGGAGCAGTGAGAAGGATTGTTACATAGCAGGAGCTCTGTTTTCCACTTTGCCGGATGACACCTCGGAGATTTTCCAGGAAAAAAGCATTTTGTCAGGCTTATATTTTACCCACACATAACCCAATAACCCTACTAATGCACTCTTGGCCTGTGATTTGTTCTCGTTTGTCATCGCAGAAAGTGCAAGGGTAAACACCGTGCTGAAACATGAGCCTGGCAGAGGTGGAGGAGCTGCATCGGCTGCTGCCCTCCACAACCTCCCATCAGGGAGAGGGCGGACAGGCCTGAGGAGGGATAATTACTACCCCCCTTATTGATTTGTGTAGATTAATGTACTTTTTAAAACAGCCTTGATTCTATTTTTGCTTGCTGGTAATGGCACATGGTTTCAAGTTGTTCAAGGATAAATGTCTGGCATCAAATAGATGTATGCACTTTCCAGTGGCCATACAAAAAGGATTTGCTACATTGATATAATGTAGAACATTGTCACTTAAGATTTTCAGATTCTTTTTTAAGCTCAGATATGTACATGGATGAGTCTCTGTGGTAATAAAATACTTAAGCTCCTTTTTTTTTCTTCCTGTCACCATCTGTGGTGCGAATCTCTCATTGCTGTGGTGTTCTGCACTGCGCCTTGCAGTCAGATATCACCTGTCAATCAATGTGGGTGCTACTGTGGCGTCTCCTTCCTCGGGTTTTCTCTGTGGATGAAGTTTTTCTCTGTGCAGCTGGCACTGTATCTGTTTATTCAGAACAAATGATAAACAAAAACATCTGCACTGCACATACACCGCACGACTATTCACAGAATGAGACATATTGTTTTCTACAGGAGGCTTCAGCATGGATCGTTCTTGTATTATACAGTGTGGTGTAAGTGTTAGAGTAATACTTTTTTTTTTATTGTGGTGGCACTGCAATCCAGCATAATTAAGATTTAAAATGACACACTGACTGTGTGGTTTAAGTGGCTTAAATTTGAGCATGTTTACTTCCAAATCAGATATAAGAACTTTGAACATACGTAAGCCCCCATCTTGCCCTTCCTCCTGTACAAATCAGACCTGGGGACATTGAGATATATAAGCAAAAATCAAGTCTGCACCAATGAATGCATAAATAATAAATAATGATTAATTAACATGGGCAATATTTCTAAATATTCGATAATAACATTAAAATTCTACGCATGGTGATTATAAATATACTGTATAGTGGCTTTAAATAAAGTCATATTTGATAGTAGATGTCAAATAATTTACAGTAAGTGACTGTGAAGTCTACAACCCACAAACATCAGCAGACACATTGTGCCAATGTACCATTATGCAGCGTATTTATTATTCTTGACTTGCATACAATGCCAAACAATATACAGTACAGGCCAAAAGTTTGGACACACCTTCTCATTCAATGCGTTTCCTTTTTATTTTCATGACAATTTACATTGTAGATTCTCACTGAAGACATCAAAACTATGAATGAACACATATGGAATTATGTACTTAACAAAAAAGTGTGAAATAACTGAAAACATGTCTTATATTTTAGATTCTTCAAAGTAGCCACCCTTTGCTTTTTTATTAATAAGGTAAAAGCACACCTGTGAAGTGAAAACCATTTCAGGTGACTACCTCATGAAGCTCATTGAGAGAACACCAAGGGTTTGCAGAGTTATCAAAAAGCAAAAGGGTGGCTACTATGAGGAATCTAAAATATAAGACATGTTTTCAGTTATTTCACACTTTTTTGTTAAGGACATAATTCCATATGTGTTCATTCATAGTTTTGATGCTTTCAGTGAGAATCTACAATGTAAATAGTCATGAAAATAAAGAAACACATTGAATGAGAAGGTGTGTCCAAACCTTTGGCCTGTACTGTATGCATTTTTATTATTCTTAACTGTATACATTTCTTATATTAACTTTTTAACTTAACCTTTTAACTTTCTTGTTTTACTGCGCTGTATCACAAGTCAAATTCCTGTGTCCATTGTACGCTGAAACATTTGAATTGTAGGTATGTGCTTTTTGTCCACTCAACACTGGAGAAATTATACCTGACCATATTGGATGGCATTAACTATTCTGCTCCTAGTGAGCGACCCTTGGCGCCTGTGTGCAGGTTGTGTATTATATAACAATGGCTAGCTTCCCTTGTATCTGTTCTGTGTGGCTACTGGCCAGAGTGCCATACAAACATCACCACACGTCTTCAGAGGGCCCTTCAAAGTGCTAACAGGGTTGGACTTGTTGTTGTGGGCCCTGGCAGGTTAGATGTCCAGCAGTTTTCATGCAATGTGGAGTGTCACTGTCAAATTACATTTATAAATAGATTTTTGCTCAATGCTGGCACCACCCCATCATTGAGTCCTGCAGTCCTGGCTGGAATCTGCCATCTGTCTGAAAGCATTAGGTAGTTTTTCCTTGGCTGATAGGACACAACAGATGTTGCCTTCTTCCTGTAGAAATGACTGTAAGGGATTTGTGTGATGGTTGCTTTACTGTAAATAGGGAGATTTGGGTATTTCGCCCTACAAAGGAAGAAAGGAGTACTTATAGCCTAGAAGAAGTGAGGAGGGAGTTGTCTATCTGTTATCTCTCTCTGTTTTATATATCTGTCTCTTTTAATAGCTTATTCATGTTAAAAGCATTATAATTATTCTACAATTTAATATAAAAACATGTTTTAGAGGTAGCTTGCACAGATCATGTAAATTACATAAAGACAGAGGCTGAGATTGTTGTTTTGCTAAGCTATGCAAGGTACCTTTTAGCACGACTTGATTAGCAAGTGTTCTCTCTGTCGGTCTGTGTACCATTTCTTATTATATTTACAGTTTATTGAAATATAATGAATAAATATAGTGCAATTTAATACATAACATGACTTTGATGTTAACTCATCTTAACATCGAGGTGGACATGGCGGGCACTCTTTAGCTAGGCTATCATTACATTTTAGCTAAACGTACGTTTAGCAAATGTTGCTAATTCAAGTCTTTTGGTCTGTCTACTATTTGTTGACTTAACTATAACAAATTGATCTGCAATTTAAAATATTCAACATGTTTTTTTAGATGTAGCTTTCATAAATCATGTTAATTCTTTTAGAGGCTATAGCAGTTACTTTTAATCTGTCAAGCTAGGCTACTTTTCCTTTTAGCTAGTAGGCATGGGGCTAGTTTTAATCTCCACAATGGTTGGATTTAGCTAATGCCTGAATATGTAGTAATTCACTAAATTACCAAGAAATCAGTTAATCAAAATTCATATTGCTCAATTCAAAAGGAAACAGGGGGAAAGTACGTGAATTTAGTTTTAGCTAAGGCTAGCTATGGCTATTGCAACTAGCTTGAACTTGCTCTACAATGAGTGCAGTTACCGTGGTTTGGCTTTATGATTGGTCTTGTAGTTACTAATAATGTTAAATGATGTAGAAAAAAAGTCAGAAAATCTAATTCTGGTCTTACCTGTGACTAATCTAGGAGTTGCTGCATTTTGGCTTTGTACAGCAGTATTTATTATCATACAAAGGCATTTTCTGTGCTTTAAAGTGTTTATTTCCCTGTTGTGGCAATGATATGATGGTTTTTCACTTGCAGCAGGTGACATTTATCATTTTCTTTGTCAATTTTAGTTATTCCTCACCTAAAACTTCCATTAGGATTCATCAGTCATGCCCACAGAGAGGTATTAGGCAGGTTCCAGGCTTTGGCTGTTATGGAAAGGTCAGGAGATTTGTCTCTTCTTCAAGTGTATTTTCTCTCCTCTGGTTTCTGAGGAACAGTGAGCTGTGATGTTAAAGCCGGGCCACAGCCTCCACTCCATCATTGCAGACATCTCAATCCGTTTCCACTGTTAGCCTTTTATACCACGTTTACAGCGGCACAGGTTTTCAATACTGATCAGTCACTGCTCCTTTCCTCTTCATTCATCACTCCCTCCTTCCTGCTATTTTTCTTTCCTCCTCATCCTTTTCTCTTTTACTTGTACTTCTCCAGTAGCAGACCAGTCTATCTGTCTCTGCCTCACTTTTTCCTCTCACCTCTCTAGCCGTCCCTCTTCTCTCCTTCCCCCGCCCTCGCTCGTTTTCATCATTTGTGGAAGGGCTGAGTGCGGCCAGATGCTGGTAATCTGGCGCTCTGATTGCATAGGACATGCATGACTGATAGCAAACCTTGTTCCCAATATCCTCTCGCTCTGAGGCATGACTTTAATCATTACTAATGGAGGGTGATGAATACCTGGGACCAGTTGAGTATTTCATGAATTGCACTGTGCTGGAATGACAGGGGCTTTGAGAAGGAAATTGGATGTCCTTGTTTTTCCATGGTGACCACACTATGAGACCTAAAGGCTGGTCAGTGCATAGATAGTTAGAGACACATGCATATTTTTATGATTGACTTACTTATAACTGATTTAAACCAGCAGAGAAAAAAACCCTCAAATACACACCCTCACCTTTCAGTTGATACAACAGTCATGTTATAAAGCAGCAAGAGGCACAGCTATAAGATCTTTGAGTTTGGCGGAGCTCCACCACCGCTTTGGCCGAAACAGGGCCTGATCCCTCAGCTTTTGTGAAAGGTTATGGTTGAGAGTCGGGAGAGCCACATGGCTGAGAGGGTTGTATGACGGGAGAGATTTTACCCACCATAATGAAAGGAAACAGTGATATCTTGGACACAATACATCTCATATTAAGGCCCATTTACTTGATTGATTTAGCATTATCATTACCAGTCACAAAATAATGAGGCAGGTTTAGATCTGAGTTTCTGCCAAAACAATAGATACCATTAATGAAGGGTAAGGCATTTTGTATGGTAGTAAATGTATAGTAGAAAATCCAGGGAAAGGAGATTGCTGATGATTTTAAAGGCATTGGCCAAAATTGGACTTAATTATTTCGCTTATGGTGACTGATATATTTCTATTAAATAATAATTAGAAAAATATATGCAAACCATAGTATTGTGGCATTCCAAAACCCCCAAAAATTGGGGATTTAAATATTTATTAACCCAGTTATCGCAACTATAGCCATATAGCTTTGTTAGATTACAGTGGTTTGCTCACTGGTACAGTGTTCCACTGAGAGAATGAGGAGTCTGTCTTTGGTAGGACATCATGTTCTGGTTGTTGAACGATGCTCTGTGCTCTGAAACAGGTGCTTTGGCATAAACTATTTCCTGAATGATGGATTTGAGTGTTCTGAGTCAGTCTAAATACAGTAGCAGACTCTGCTGTCTCTTCCACAGGATGCAGCTCTCTTTTACCTTAACATACTCTAAATAACCACTGCCATTACAACATTGCCAAGCGTAGAGAACCTGATTTTAGGTAATAAGGATATTTACAGTAGATAAGCTAATTTATTTTTTAAGAAAAAGTATTGAAAGTTTTTAGTTGCAACAATGTTGTGAACAATCTACATGTTGTGTGCCCCTCCTGTACCTTTCTTGTCTTTATAGGTGTATTACAGTAGTTGTTGAGTCTTCCCAACAGGAAAAGTTCTACCCTAAAGACTATATAGGGATCACTTTAAGGACGTCTTGAAACTCTGATTCGTGATAATGATGTGATGTCTTCCTAAAAATCGTCCTAAACTGTAGATAATAAGGGGTCTTCAACGTTTTTTAAGCCAAGGACCCCTTAACTGAAAGAGAGACAGAGCAGGGACCCCCTACATATATTGTATAAAATGAAGTTGCATATTAAACTGGGCCTACAGGAACATGTAGGGTGGCTGAACATCTTGATAAATACCTTTTTTGCACAGAATGCAAAGCTATTAAAATAACCTAATAATTGTTGCCATGATTTTATAAATCATGTTTTAACGTTAAAAACATGCACAGTGAATCCTTATTGAATCCTTGATCTGTGGATGTCTACCTTAGTGACTGCCTTACCTATAGGCCAATAAGCCTATGATCAGTGGGGATTTATATTTGCTAATAATTTGTTAGATTCATGTTCAAGACTCAAAACTTAAGACTAATTTGGAGGCCCCCATGCGTTACTCTGAGGACCCCTTAGATCCTTGCTGTAGATAACTGGTTGATATGAAGGCATAATCTCTCACATGACTGCATACAAAGTAACAAATAAAGCTGTTGTGTCTTTGCCTGTGGTTCCAGCATCACATAATTCTTTGCACTGTGCAGTTTATCTGAGATGAACATCTTGATAGGCTCTCCCTCTGCTGTCTTTACCTTCCAGCCTCCTCCTCTCTTAAGACCCTTCTGCTTAGTGATTAGCGGCTTAAAATAGGCCTATACAATTGTGTGAACTTTACCCATTTATACAGCTCCCGAAACAGAGTCGCTCAGAGGTATAGGTGATTAAAACGAGACTGACAGATGTGTAGTGGAAAAAAGTGCAGGAGCCCCCGCTCTCCATTAGTATATTTAGATTACCTTAATCTGATATAGGCCTAGGCTTTTTCAAGTCATCACCCGATTATATATATGCTTTTTTTGTTGGTGGCCCTGAGCACCAGCACACACACACACACACAAACACAAACAAACAGGCAGTTCCATCTGGATCAAAATCATATGCATTCATTTTTAATTAAAATCTAAACTTGGGTGTTTTGCAGCCGAGTATTTTATGTTCCCGCGGGGACAGTGAACAGTTCAATGTTTAATTCATTTCTCATCACTCAGCCTGATTGTCTTCACATTGTTTGTGCCTGGCCTAAAACTTCTCTGAATGTTTTACTCTTTCTCTTTGGGAGTTAATGCATGTCTCCAAGGTCCACTGAACACAATATTACCTTTCATTAACAATCGTGCTTATGTTTGTAGAAAATACACATTATTTGCCTGGTTCGTTCACAATTACAGTGTTTTAAGATGGCATGACTGTGCAGTAACAATGCAACCACCGGTAGTCATAAAAGGGGAAACGATGAAGAAAAGAGGTGAGGAAAGAAGAAGAGAAGAGGTGAAGGATGTATTTTTTTTATCACATCTTCAAATGGCATGTACAGTGAAGGATCCTGGACTGTTTGTCAATACATCACTATGTGTCTCTGTAGTTTCAAACTAATGATTCACTGAATCATTTAAAAAAATGTCTTAGCAAGTGACTCAGGTAATGTGTTAATTGGTTGCTAGCAAATATATTTAGCGCCATCAAACGAAAAGCAATCAACTATGTAACCATGATGTCATTAGCAACACAAGCTCTCATATTAGGCTGCCAAAATAATTGTATAGGGTGGCCCACATTATGTTAAATTCAACTGCCAATCCTTTGTAAATATTAGTACTTAGTTTTATATATGTGCTTACAGTACATGGAGAAATATATTATATATATTTCAGAGTTCAGTTTACAATGTGGAAAATATCCAATTATACTAACCCAAAGCTAACATGTTTTGTAATGTTGTCATTTTTGTGAGATGTCTTACCGGTTTACATTTTGTAAAGAATAAATGTCATCAGAAATCGTCACAATGGGAGTCCGATCAAAGTCGATAAAAGGTAATATTAATAAGTCCCAGCCCTAGATTTGCTTCCTATGACAGAGTATGTAAGTAAAAATGATACTAAATGTGCTTGAATATATAAAAGAAGCCCAGATAAATCACACACACACGCAAAGAACATGAGTTCAGTACATTTAATCGTTAATTAATTGAACATTTCCTCAAGTACAGAGTCATACTCAATGTAAAGCTTTAAAAAATACAATCTCAGTAATCTCTGACGTGACGTGAGTGCTTTCATTTAGATTTTTTAAAACAAAATAAAGTATATGACAGATAAACCATCTCGCCTTCTTTGAAGAATCTGTAACGTAAACATTGAGGAACAGGGCAGCATAACTGGTCAACGTCAAAGATACTTTCATTCATATTTAGGTAGTGTAACTTTCTACAAAATACATGTGCAATTCCCTTTGTCTGTAAACACAATTGTGTCTTCCTTTTTTTTTGGATTTGTAGAGTGCAACATACTGTACTCCCCTTTAGAGAAGAGCCTTCACATTAACTGTAGCATGAATTACCGTCACCACCTTTCTGTTGGCACCTGAATTATCATAAACACCACTCTTAAATGGCTGCAGCACTTTTTGTGCATGCTCCACATCACAGACAATCTTCCTTTTAGAAATAGCTCAACAGGTTTACATTACTTAACATTTTTTTTTTCTCAAATTAACAAAAATAGTTCAGATCATCAACTGTACACAATACCAAAGACAATGTGCTTTTCCCCATATAGTGAATAGTGCTGAGTTCAAAATGCCCACTACTGGCTGAGTTACAGTGCGCCAATCTCGCCATTTTTTTCTTTTTTTTTTTAAGTGGTTGGTAGTCACAGGATGGATCATGGAGGCCTCTCTCCATGAAACTTTCGGTGTCTGTACCTGCCGTTCTTTTCCTTGGCAATGTTGATACAGGCGTTGTGCTTGTTGCTCTCCAAGTGGCTCCAGTACTTGATGAGTTCATTGGGATAGAACTGATGGGACGTGATCAGGTGGCTGTACTTACAACTGGAGTACGACACCCGCCAATGGTTGAAGAGGAACTCGTTGGGAGGGGGCGCCGGGTCGATGCGCAGCTTTGCCAGGCAGATCCCCACGTAAACATCCTCCAGGTGCAGCCTGCGTATGCTGAGCGAGGCCTGGTAGATCAGCTCGGCCATGTCCCCTGAGAACACGTACCCCGTGCCTGAGCAGAATATCGGGTAGCGCTCGCTCGGGTACAGCTCCGGCGGCATGTACCACTTGCTGTCCTTGTTTCGGTTTGGTGCGTAGCCCCTCATCAGGTAGCCAGTGAAGTACCTCTGCTTGGGAGGCAGCCCGGGCTTCAACAGCTTTTGGATGAGATACTCGGTATTGACAAACATGTCGCTGTCCGTCTTCATCACGTAGGAGGCGTGCGGGCAGTAGGTGGCCACCCAGTTCATGCCCATCAGGGTTTTGATGGTCAGGTTGTAGTAAGTGTCCTGATAGTCCTGTTGGATGATGTCGTGGTGAACGCGGCTCTCTTCCTCTATGCTGCTCTGGAGGTAGGTGTCGGAGCTTTTTCCCGTGCCGAGCAGGAAAAGACGGACAAACCCCTGTCCGGACACCCTTATGCTCTCATTCCCCCATGTCTGGCGGATAGCGTTGCGGGCATCGGCCTGGGCGGGTTCTGCAGCGATAAGGAGGATGAGGAAGGGCGTGCGGTCCCTGCACTTGAAGGGCTCGTTCAGGATGTAGCGGTAGGGCTGGGCGCTGAGCCTCCCTCCAACACCCATCTCCTTGTGTAAACTGTTGTTAGCGCTCATGGAGTCCCCGAGCCCCATTACGCCCATCCTGGCTCCTCCTCCCCCTCCTGCTGCTGCTGCCGCCTCCCCCGTTGCCCCATCCGCCTGCTGAGAGCTGAGGTTGAGCGGAGGCTTCGGCGCTACGTACCCCGTCTCCCGCCACAGGCTCCTCAGGGAGCTGCTCTGGTTGGCTTCTCCCTTGGGGCTGCGGAAGCCCCTGGTGGCGTAGGCCAGCGGGTTTTCCCGGAGCCCACTGCGTCCCGGCAGCCAGTCCTGGTGGCTGAAAAATAAGAAGAGGGTGAAGAGCAGAGCCAGCGAGAGGAGGCCGGCCACATGGGTCCGGAAGAGCGAACGCTTGACCGTCCAGGTCATCTTGATGGGACAGCAGTGCCGCCGTCTCCACTGCATGGTGCAGATCGGGGTCGCGGGAAGCTGCTGCTGCTGCTCGAGAATGGGCGGCGGCGGTCACACACAGTCACCTCAAACATGTGTTTGCCAACAGTCAAGAGGGATATCTGAGCTGGCAGATGGGTTTGGAGTGAGCCTCCTGGTGGAGTCAGGGGAACGTTTCAGCCCCCCAGTGCAGCTTGCAGCAGGGTTAAAACAGCTCCTGATGGAGCTAGGAAGGCGGTGATTCTCTGGCCATGGAGGCTTCTCCCTGGCTCTTCTGTGGCACTGTAGACAAACCCAAGGTCATGCTCTATGTCTTGTCTCCTTCAGGATACGATAAGGGTCACCTCCTCTGTGTTTGCGCTCTCCAATCTGAGAAAAAAAAAAAAAGAAACAGAAAACTGTTTTGGCAGCGGTCCGAAAAGCACCTCCCATTCACTGGCACTGAGCCACATGTCAATTGCCTGAGTTGCAGATCTGTATTTATTCTGCTCGCGGGGAAAACTGAGCACATTTCTTAATCATTTTATTTATGGCTTGTTTTGACACTCTCACTTCTGAATTAATTTCGTACAGATGCACGAGCCCCAATTAGAGCTTTCTGTGGATGTGGTGCCCACTAAGGTAAATGGCACGGTTGGTAAGCTGACTTAACATTTTGAAAGGGAGAAGCTGAATCAATATGACAGCTTTTGTAGCATCTTTGATTGGACAGGGACATAGAACACAACCGACTCTGTGGATGTTGCTTTCTGAGCAAATGGTAGATTTAGAGAATACTGCTGCAAGCAGGTCAGTTCGAAGATTGCTGCAAGCAGGTCAGTTTGAAGATTGCTGCTGGAAAATGACTGCGCGTACAGCAACAACCCCTAACCCATGCAGATGTCTGCCTCGTTGTTGAAATACACGCATTTTCAGAGTAAAACAATCTCGCGGTAAACGCAACGGACTAAAATGAGCACGTTGTTCTATTACTTTACACAATGAAAGAAACTAAGAAAATTCCATAGACACATCTCACAGCTAAGAATCTAAAAATAGTGAAAGGAAGTAGTCCATAACATTCTTCTTGGAAACTATGAGCTGGCTGTCTGGTGCTGGGTATGGTGAGATGGTGGTTGCCTCTTGCATGCCATTATTCAGCTTAATGCCTGGGGCAGAAGTATAAATTGCAGGTTTGCTCAACGTGATGCCGGCCAACGCTACACTGAGCCGCTTGGGCGAGCGAGTGTCATCAGTCCCCCACCGTGCATCGACAGCTAGGGAGGAGATTTATCTGTCAAAATGAGTTTTCAGGGTCCAGCAGGCAGCGGTGCCAACGCCTGAGCCAGCCTCTGGTGATAACAGCCTTCATCCCCCATTCACCTTCGGCTTATCAATGCTGCCCACTGTCTAGTCGAGACCACCCAGGCTGCTCGATCTTTTTTACCGCAGGAATAAATACAGGACATACAAGGAAACATGCACATAAATGCACACACACTAACATGCAACAACGCAGGCGAAATGTGACGTGAACGATCGCATCTGTTGCCCACAGGGAGTATGGCGCCAAGGGAAGCACAAAAGTCGATCACGTATGCACACACTGATTCTCTCACTCGCCAAGGCAAACCATCAGTTTGCACAAGCACAACATGTACTGTACATTGCACATAATCATATGCACGCCAAATACTGCACACACAATCATGTTTTTTGTGGTCACAGACCCATTAACACAAAAGCTAATGCAACTCAGACTTAATGATGAACATAACACACAGTCACTCCTGTATCTATAGACAAATACAAAAAAGAGATTGTGCGTATCTGTTAAAGAAAGCGTTGGGAGTCTGAACAAAAAAAGTTGATAACATGATGGCTCGGGCTGCAAAATGTGAAGGGGCTTTTGTTCACAAAAAAGTGGTTAAACAAACACAGGACATCCACAACAAAAAAACATAAGGAACCACAAAAAAAAAAAGCCATCTTTTTTTTTTCTTTTACACAAGCTTTTCACTAGAAAAGTTTCACATCACCTGTCTGGATTGTAGCCAAATTCAGGACACCATACTTAAGCGACCAGAGGCTTATATATGTTAAGCCCCCTCCCACTAGACCAAACAACTCTTAATTGCTTCAATTATCTCTCAATTATGTTACCATTTGGACATTTATAATTTCACTGCTAGTTTCTACCATAAACACGTTAACAGACTCTTGAACAAACCATTTTCCACTCATCTAACTTTAGAAAACACAAAAATGTACACACATTTTCAACTAGAAAATATACCCTCACCTATGACCCAGATAAATGGTATCTCCCACCATGAGCACACCTGAGTGTGACTGCTGTAGGCTCTATATGAAGCAGCACTTTGCCTCAGCTCTGGTTCAGACCCAGGGACCGGAGAGGAGAGAGCGTTCAAAACAATGGTTAAGTAACATAGTTTGTTGTAAAATAGGAGTGACTTAAATGAATAAACTGAACTGACTAAACTAAAGTAATGTGTTTTTTTCAACAGTGTTTTACTGAATGATATGTATGAAAGTGAAAACCTAATTATATCCACGCTAGAAACATACATCATCATTGCTGTGCATGTGAACACGCGCACACACACATCACCAGGGAAAACTGAATATGCCAGCAGAAACTTGCAGGTTGTACTAGACTCTAGTGAATATTAATGTAGCAGCAGTGCAAGTCTTGAGTCAATCCTTCCTTCCGGAGTGATTTAATTTACTGGCTGCCTGCATTGCCTTTTTTTATTTATTTGTTTGCTTGCTTTTTGATAATTTGCAGGTACCGAACAACACCGCATTATTTTGTGCGAATGCTACATGCCGGCTTATTGTGAGGTGGATTTTTTTCTCTAAACTTCCAATTTTCATTTCCTGCTATGTTTGCTCATTCATCATGACAACTGGCAAGGAACACGATAACCTTTTCAGGCGAGTGTGCTTACCCAGCGCAAGCAATTACAGGAGAATGAGAGGGGCCAGGGCCGGCTTTGTTTTAAAGGTTAACATACTTTACATCGAAGCATATCCAATGCTTGAGAGATTTTTCCTGTCAACTAAATGAATATCTAGTTACGTGAGCTCTGATGAAGTGTGCGCACACCGAGGGCCACATATACACATAATGATGGATGCCCACACCCACCCACATGCTGACGACCGTGAATGGTTAAGTCTATGACATTGTTTTTTTTTTGTTTTTTTTCGACGTAAATGCCAAATTCACAGGAAGAGTGGACATTCATTTTGACTTTTTAGCACTTTGATTTATAATCTACCACTGCCTCTCGTCATTAATTAATTTTCTTTCTTCCCATCAGTGTCACTTTTATGCAAGCCAATTAGTTACACTAGCGCTAATTAAAGCCCCAGTGATTCTGCAGCCGTCAATAACCAAAACGAAGGCTGCAGTGGAGTGACACAGTGGTGACATACTAGGCATGCATTAAAGTGTTGTGTCTGTCACCACATCAGCTTCAAACCTATAGAGGAAAAGCGAGGTATACAGCGAGGTATAAACACCATTCTCCACAGTTTGCTTTCTTTGTTTCCACGCCTATATCAACAGCCTAGCTTGTTTTTGCCTCCACGTTGTGTGTGTTATGCATGCAAAACAGGCTTTGCTGGTGTCGAGGGGGATATGACCTTCATTCAGTAAAGCAGTGCACGTTGTGATAGTGACACATTTTCCTCAAGACAAATACAGTACATCTCCCATTTGTGAGCCGTTTAGAGTGGCTCTCCGCTGAAGTTAGAGGTTAAATTCTGCTTCTTTGAAACAGGCCTGACTGATTATGTGGCTGACTGAGGCTTTCTTGACTCCGAGAAGGCTTCACGCACCTCAAATCTGTCATAAAGTTTGATAGTATTTGATGCTTTATCGTACTGGTGAGAATACAGTTGTTATGCCTGATTTGGTCATTACTGAGCAAGGAGGACGCCCACTGTTTTGTTTCTGTTTAATTTAAGACTCTGCCCTGGCTCTCCGTCTCCAATGTTAGCATTCCAGTTGGGAGCCAAAAACAAAACCTAAGTCTTAAGAAATGTCTCTGACAATGGAAACAACTTTATCGTCAATCTCTCACTCTCTCTTTGAGATCTCTCATCCCATTGCTTTCTTGCTGTATAACTTATGTTGGCAGGAAACATCTAAACTACTTTTGCTGCCATTGTGGCTTGGCCTACATAGCAATACGTTTTAAAAATGTCACATCTGCTTTTGTTCTCTCAAGGTCATGCTGGGCTCATCTTAAAAAGAATCTTCCAGGGAGTTCAGACACGGGCTTTAGACGGCAAAGAGACGGCTATTGTGTCCACACCTCTCCCCTCAGTGCTGCTGTGGTCTCATCTTAATCCTTCCTCATCCTGGTCACTTTCCTACCCAGCTATTCAGCTGCCCTTTTCCTCAACAATCTCTCATTTGCTGACTATTGTTTACCATCTGATTGTCGCGAACAGTTCATTGCCAAGAAAACAAGTGAAACAGAGGTGAGGGTTGGTGCTTCTTCCCCTTCCTAACTTTCTGTGTGAATTATTATTTGACAAGCTGGTAGTCCCAATTCTCCATAAGTGGTGTGGGGTTTTCATAATGTTGAGCAAATTGCAGTTTATCATAAAAACAAATGTAGCCCCACAACCCTATCAGATAAGGCTTCCTATTATTTAAAACCACCCGACATGTTCCAAATGTGTTCATTTTAATTGATTTTGAACTAGATTTTATTTAACACTAAATATCAAAGTGGATGCTACAATACTTTTTCATACAGTTGAACTGTTAATTTAGGTTGGTTGAGTCAAGTTTGCATTTGTGCTACTATTTGGCAGAGGTTAGGCATTTCAACCATTTATTCATTAGTTTTATCTAACTATTCCAACAGCTTATCAATTACTTTCAGCTAATTATTTCAACAGTTTATCATTAAGCTACTTTTAGCTAACTATGCCAACAGTCTATCCAGTACTTTTAGGTAACTATTTCAATTGTTTAGCCATTAGCATACTTGTGGCTAACTATTCCAACTGATTATCCATTACTTTTAGGTAACTATTTCAATTGTTTAGCCATTAGCATACTTTTGGCTAACTATTCCAACTGATTATCCATTACTTTTAGCTAACTATTCCAACTGTTTATTCATTACTTTTAGCTAACTATTCCAACTGTTTATTCATTACTTTTAGCTAACTATTCCAACTGTTCATTCATTACTTTTAGCTAACTATTCCAACTGTTCATTCATTACTTTTAGCCAACTATTCCAACTGATTATCCATTACTTTTAGCTAACTATTCCAACTGTTTGTTCATTACTTTTAGCTAACTATACCAACAGTCTATCCAGTACTTTTAGCTATTTCAATTGTTTAGCTATTAGCATACTTTTAGCTAACTATTCCAACTGTTTGTTCATTACTTTAGCTAACTATTCCAACTGATTATCCATTACTTTTAGCTGTCCACGCTCCATTGAAGCTGTGAACTGCGTAAGCTAACTACTTTAGCTAACTATTCCAACTGATTATCCATTACTTTTAGCTAACTATTCCAACCGTTTATTACTTTAACTAACTATTCCAACTGTTTATTCATTACTTTTAGCTAACTATTCCAACTGTTCATTCATTACTCTTAGCTAACTATTCCAACTGATTATCTATTACTTTTAGCTAACTATGCCAACAGTATATCCAGTACTTTCAGCTATTTCAATTGTTTAGCCATTAGCATACTTTTAGCTAACTATTCCAACTGTTTGTTCATTACTTTTAGCCAACTATTCCAACTGATTATCCATTACTTTTAGCTAACTATTCCAACTGTTTGTTCATTACTTTAACTAACTATTCCAACTGTTTATTCATTACTTTTAGCTAACTATTCCAACTGTTCATTCATTACTCTTAGCTAACTATTCCAACTGATTATCTATTACTTTTAGCTAACTATGCCAACAGTATATCCAGTACTTTCAGCTATTTCAATTGTTTAGCCATTAGCATACTTTTAGCTAACTATTCCAACTGTTTGTTCATTACTTTTAGCCAACTATTCCAACTGATTATCCATTACTTTTAGCTAACTATTCCAACTGTTTGTTCATTACTTTAACTAACTATTCCAACTGTTTATTCATTACTTTTAGCTAACTATTCCAACTGTTCATTCATTACTCTTAGCTAACTATTCCAACTGATTATCCATTACTTTTAGCTAACTTTGCCAACAGTCTATCCAGTACTTTTAGCTATTTCAATTATTTATCCATTAGCATACTTTTAGCTAACTATTCCAAATGATTATCCATTACTTTTAGCTATTTCAATTGTTTAGCTATTAGCATACTTTTAGCTAACTATTCCAACTGTTTGTTCATTACTTTAGCTAACTATTCCAACTGATTATCCATTACTTTTAGCTAACTATTCCAACTGTTTATTTATTACTTTAACTAACTATTCCAACTGTTTATTCATTACTTTTAGCTAACTATTCCAACTGTTCATTCATTACTCTTAGCTAACTATTCCAACTGATTATCCATTACTTTTAGCTAACTATGCCAACAGTCTATCCAGTACTTTTAGCTATTTCAATTATTTATCCATTAGCATACTTTTAGCTAACTATTCCAAATGATTATCCATTACTTTTAGCTAACTATTCCAACTGATTATCCATTACTTTTAGCTAACTATTCCAACTGTTTATTCATTACTTCCACCTATCTATTTTTAACTGTTTATCCATTACTTTTGACTAACTATTCAACAATTTCTCCATTAGCTAACAATATTAACTATTTAACCAGCTAACTACTTGAACTATTTGTTTATTACAGCCTCTATTTGAGCCATTCATCCTATTCTTTAAGAAATCTGCTAACTTATTCTCACTTGCTAGCTAACTAGTTTTCAAGCACTCAATCAGTATTCAGCTGTTACAGCTTACTCAACTTACTACTTTTTTAGTTAGTCAAGGTAATCCACAATCTTTCCACGTAGTCCCTAGCAACTACAGACATTCCCAAGTAGCACTGGTTGGAAAATACTGGTATGACAGATATAAGTCAAATAAAAATGTGAAATAATGGCTACATTCAAGTAGGCTTATCATTTGCCAAAGTGTACTTATTCATTAATTAACTTCTAAGGAAATTCAATTTGCATTGCAATTATCCCGTTTTTGAATTAAACTACTGGGCAACATGTGATATTGTTCATTCAATTAAATTTTGTTTCCCTCTTTTGCACGTGTAGGCCTACCTGTAGGCTACCTGCTTGAGTTCACTCAAATACAAGTTTTCTCACTTATTACTTACTGATACGGTTTTAAAAGATCTGACTTTGAGATTTAGGCCACAGCCCAAATACAATGAAAGTGAACCGAATTTGTGTTCAAATCATTAAAATCAACAGCAACATCTCTTTCCAAAAAACAGTGTCTCTGTTCCTTTGGATAATCAACATACTTTGTTCTCTTGAAAACGGCAAACGCCCTATCCAAGAAATAGTCCCAATAAAAAACGGCAAGAAAGAAAATATTTTTTGGAGGTATTTGAGTGACCTGACCCTTTGAGAATGTTGTTTGATGTATATCTGACTCAACTAGGATAGGACCACTGGGAGAAGGGGGGTTGCATTGGCGCAAAGCGTTGCAGAGCAGATGAGTGACACTGGATGGCCAGCTGTGTCTTTTTTTTTACCCTTCATCACTTAGAGGCTGGTCAGATCTGGGACCGGTCACTGCAGCCCCTAGCATAAAGCATATCTAATCCTTAAAGGGTCAGTTCACCCAAATTACAAAAAAATAAATGTTTAAAATTTTTTTTCTCTCTTACACCTCGGCAGTTTAATTCGCCCCTTTTCTGACCATCTCTGCCTTCACCTCAACACAATACAGGGAGGTATTTTGTTTTAATAGAAACTACTTCCAATTAAAACTTCCCTGTTAATAACAAGAGCTTTGTTTCTTTAAATACATTTTTCTGTTGCATTTCTGAGAGCTGAAATGAGTTGGCTAACCAATTAGTTGATCAACAGATCATTAATGGCCAAAAATGCCAAAGATCCCCCAGTTTCTTGAGAGGATTTTATTTTTCTTTGTTTACTGTGACATATAAGCTATTTGAAGATGTCACCTTGGGTTTTAGGAAACCAATTTTTTTTTTTTTTATTGTTTTCAAAATTTCTTCAAGACCAGACAATATTTATTTATACAAAAATAAGGCAGATGATCAACAATGAAAATAAACACTATATAATCCCCTGAAAGGTGGAGTTTGCTATTCTAATCAGTGAATATCTACTTGAAGGCCACAAGCTGTCCGTTCTGTGTATGCTGAAAAGTATCCGGTGTTCTGGCTCTATAAATGGGAAACCAACTATTCCGTTTGTGCTCATGCACAGGACAGGGGACAGGCCATGGGTGTATAAAGAAAAAGGGAGTTGGAGCGAGAGGGATGGTAATCTGCACATGCCACATTAACAACCTAGGCAGACACCTCAGACGGACATCTCAAAAATTCACCACATATGGCCAAAACTAATGAGAAAATGTTTTTTTGTACACTGTGTGAATTGACAATTTAACACACAAGTCAAAGCTGTATAATGTAGACCTACAGAGCAACATGTACATTAATTTGTCCTTTAAACCTTTAAAAAGGCTGTAACAAAGGATGGAGCAGCCTATTAAAACTGGACTCAAAAATACAACAGCCCTCTGGGAAATAAAGCTTCGGCAGCTCTGAGCTACTGTAGCTGTAGTAAATATTATATGACAGTGGTTTTCTTCCACTCAGTGAGAGTGATACCCAACCCTTCTCATTGTGTTGCTGCCAACTTTTACTGGATTTAATTCTAACTGTATTTCTGTTTTACTTCGTTAATAAAGCACGGCCATATTCTCCTCGCTTTGACTCTTTTCTGGGATGTCCGTTCAGATGCCACAGCAATAAATTATAAAGTGGTTTAAAAATTACACCCTATTAAAGTTTCATAGTCTAGTGGGCAGAGTGAATACCCAGATGGTGAGCTTAGCTGCTGTATTTTTATTTTTTTATGTCTATCTCAGCAGTTAGCATGCACAGACTTTCAGTGCCAAATAGCTCAGGCAGCTGGACGTGATGAAGTGGATAAAAAGCCCTGTTAATTGAACTGGATCAATGGGAACTCCCTGGCCTCGCCTCTTGGCAGGTCCAAGGAGGAGTTTCCTAAAACTTGAATCTATGTAAAGGAATACAGTTTGGTCTACTGACCCCTTTTTGATGTCAGTGATTATACCTTCAGATGAATGAAAGCTATCATCCACCTTCATCCTTAGCGGGTGAAGTTATAATAAAAATCAAAAAGTAGGCCTATTGTTAATTTTCCAGTGGTAGGCTACACCTGCCTGAGGAGCCCTTGAGTGTCACTGAAACATTTTGGAAAGTCAGTGGTGCTCCAAAAAGTGCCTGATGGATAGGAGATGCAGGAAGTTGGGACATAGACGAAGGGTAATAGCATCTAGATGGGTAGATGCATTGATGGATGAATAGATGGATGGATGGATGGATGGATGGATGGATACTAGTCAAGGCGGCTGGGAAGGCTGGATGTAATGGAGGGGAGAGGAGGGCGGGGAAGGCTAAATGAATAATGAGGATGTGGAGGACTGATGAGACATGCAGTGCTGCGTACCTCCTCCTCCTCATGCTGCTACGGCTGCTGACAGGGCTGCGGTCGGCTTACGGAGTGTGTGCACCCCGGTGCGTTTACCGGCCATCACCGCCTGTTTCTGATTGGAAACAACCTGCGCTTTAATGCCTCTCCTCTTCCAGCTCCCTCTCCTCTAATCACACTGATCAACACCTTGGCTGTGTTAGGCTGCGTCCCTCCTCGTCCTCATCCCCGCAGGCTCAGCAAACCTGCAGGTTTTTGGTTCTCCTCCTGCTGCGAATCCTCTTCTCCTTTCTCTCCTGCTCCTTGTGTCCGTTATACACCACAGCCTCCCTCTACCTCACTACTTAATAAATAATGTTGGTTCCCCTCGCTGTTTCACGGTTGTTTCCTGATCTTATCCTAGTTTATCTCCTTCCCAGGAGATGTTATTTTATGTTAAACATGTAAAAGAAAACAGCACAGCATCCACACACGTTTATCCGGAGCCCGAACGGCTCTAAAAAGGAGGGGAGAGCAGCGGCGGCAGAGCAGCCGGAGTGAGACTGGTCCTTCACGATGCTCGGCAGGCTGATAAACACTATCAGCGCAGTGAAAGCGATAGAGAAAAACAATGAATAAAAAAATATCCTCTCCCACCTCTTAGTCCAATCACTGCCAAAATGTTGCCCGAGTAGCCTACTGAATGAAAAACAAAAACAACTAGTCGTCTACTTTCTCCTCCCCGCTTGTTAGCTAGTTTTTCTTCTGTCGTTATCTTTCCTCCGCTCCGTCTTTGACCGATCCCTGTCGGATTTCCCAGCCGGGCAAGAAAGCTGCTGGCCCGGGCATCCAGGCTGTCAGACACCGCTCTACTGACGGAACTCTACCGCGTCACTGCATTATTAGTGGAGCATCTCACGTGACCCTTATGCTGCGTTCAAGGGGCGTGAGTCCATATTTGTACAATAGGACAATAAAACATGCCTCAAATCCAAAAAAAGTACCTTCAAGAAACCATAGACCCAATTGAAATGTCCATATTTGCTTGAAGATGTCAGAAAACCACCATTAAAAAACTTTTTTACAATCAAAACAAACAAAAACCAGGAGAAACTCATGGATAGGCTACACACCCAGGAGGTCACTGCTCTTGATGTGGAGTGGACGGCTGGCTAATTAGCTAGCTAGCTTTATTTCTGTCATGTAATTTCCTTTTTGTTTGTTATTGTTATGGCTTGGTTGTATTGTTGTTGTGAACTGTATTGTCTTGAATATGACGTGCCTCTTAGATGCACCTACTAGCGGAGATAGAAAAGTTAGCTAGCTAGCTTGCTAATTCCACCATGCTTTCATGCTGCACTAGTTACAGAAAATGTCCTGAACAGCAGGCTGGTGGCCAGCGGCAGTGCTGTGTCTAACGGTCCCTCCGCCTCACTCTGGCAGACAACTTCGCCAGGAGTAGAGCAATGTCAGCTCCGGAGACAGACAAGCTAACTAGACAGCCCAAGCTAGCCAGCTAACTAACAAATGGCGATTTACACTGTGTTAGAGAGTCCTACTTGCTCTGATTGGTTGTTTTCCTTCAGGCATTTAGAGAGGCGAAGTCCATCCGCTTCCGGTGGACCGCCATGGTACCTTAATTCGGACAAAATATGAACGGTAGTGAACGTGGAAAGACAAATCATTTTTTGATCCAGTTTGAATTGAGCCATGGATTTCACATTTGATATTCGTCAGTTTAAAAGATAGTTTTGCAAGCCAAGAAAGACTCAGTTTATTGTTAAACTGTTTGTGTTGTGAAAATACGTAATTAGAAAGACTACAGACTTCAGTGTCTCATGGATGAAGTCTCTCTGAAGCTACGATGTCTGTGTGTATCGTAACGTTACTCACACGAGCTGAGGATCTGGCCCATTCTTTGGCTTCTCTGCTGATAAAACTTGACTGGATAAAACACATCAGGTACAATTACTTTACATGTGTTATGGAACAGAGCTAAGCTAGCTAGCTAAAGAGCAAGCCGAGCATCAAGCTAGGTGACGTATATTGCGTGAGACAAAAGATGTAATTCACTGAGCGGTTTAACTCAAAACTAAGTGGTCATATGACAAACCTACAACAAACTGAGACTTTCTTCTGTTGAAAAACTATCTTTTAAATTGATGTACATCCTATGTGTAATTCATGGCTCAATTCAAACAGGATCAAAAATAATTTGCCTCTCTCCAATCACTACCATGCATATCTTTTCCGAATTAAGGTCCCCTAAGGTCCACTGGAAGGGGAGGGACGTTGCCTGTCTGTTGGATTATTGCAAATGCCTTCAGGAGCACTAGGAGGAGCCAGATTAACTTGATTTTGTTGTCTCATGTAGCTACTACTACCAGGATATAGTGACAGTTTCAGCAAATATAAGAAAACATAATTTGTATACGTTAAATGTCATTTAGCTGACACTTTTATCTAAAGTGACTTACAATTGCTATGTCAGAGGTTGCATGCCTTTGACATAGTGTTTTGCTTAGGGACACATTGGTTGATGTATCACAGTGGGAATTGAACCTAGCTCTCCCACACCAAAGGTATGTGTAATATCCACAGCCCATCACCACCTGAGTATAGCACTCTGGCAAAGCCAGATCCATAAATAAATGTTTTTCCAAGTATGGTGTGGAGGAACTTGATTGGCTCTGACATCAACCCTATCCAATACTCTAGGATGAACTAGAACCTTGACTGCAAGTCAGGCCTTATCACCCACATCAGGGGCTGACCTCACTTATGCTTGTGTAGCTAAATGGGTGAAAATCCCTACAGCACAGGTTTTAAAATCAGATGAAAAGCCTTCCAAAAAGAGTAGGTACTGTAATATCAGAAGATTAATGCCAATAGTTTTAGAACGATATATTCAACAGTTTCATAGGTATGATGTGTCTACATACTTCTGGCCACTTTATTAATGCATTTATTTAAAATTGTATGCCCAAACTGGTTAATATAATAGCCTACTCAATTTTTAACTGTCACATTAAGTAACATTTAGAAACAAGGAAGGAAGTGTAGGCTGTGAAGCAACTTAAGGCCGGCTTCACACTGGCTGCGTGGCGTGAGCGTGGCGTTTCTGTTGCTGGCGGCTGTGTGGATTTTTCTGTCTTTTCACACCAGAAACGTGTCTGACGCGGCGCTGCTGCTGCTAGCCTTGTTTGTACATGTTTCCCATTGATAAAATGCACTCAAGCAATAGTATAGCCTACTTAATGATTTGATTACAGCAAAGACAACGTCGGAAGTATTGACGGCAAAATAGGCTACAGAATATTTCGTTCTGTATTGACAGGAGCAATATTTGAAAATCAATAATTATTTATTATAATTTTTTTAAATTACATTTATAGCTGCATTTATGTCAAAACCTAGAGACTTTCAAACATCAAAATATCATTTATTGATATGTATTTGTGTCAAAATGAAAATAACAAACCCCGGGTAAATATTGACAATGTATTTAAAAGATGGAGACAGCTTAGAGCCCAAAAGGATGCCGAGTTGGATAATTTCCTCCTGAACAGGTAAGCATTAGCTTCAGGCTCATTTTATGTCATTTCAACATTTGTGTACTCACATTGAATTATATAACTAGAGTACCCGAGTTGGTTCCGCGCAAAAACAACAGAGACACAGCCAGTAAAGTGATCCCGACTGGTCCTGGCTAACGCTGCCATGCTAACCCTGCTAACTGCTAATGTTACCGGAGGACCAGGCAAGCGGGCCACGGCTGTTTACATTTACATGTTTACATGCCAATGTTCAGCGGCTGTAGCCGACAACGGTGAGTTATTTTAAGCCAAGAGATGGGGGCTGTAAATCGGAAAGAGAGGACCGTGAGTTTGCAGTGTGTTTAGTGATTGTTGCCGTAATTCTAAGCCAATAAAGTGTGTTCAGTCGGGTGGAGAGGACAGCAAGGTAGTGGTATTTTTAGTGGTTCCTACCGTAATTCTAAGCCGAAAAAGTGTGTCTGTTAATTGGGTACAGAGCTCCGTGTGACCATGGGCTTTTATGACTGTTAATATAGCCAGCATCTAACGTTAGCTACTCCGCTGTGCTGGGGAGTAATGTCTGGCTATGTGAGACAAGCGTTTAGCAACATTGTGGTGGATGCTGCGGTCTCAGCCTGGCAACAAACGTGAACTCCGAGTATGGGGAGGAGGGGGCGGGGGAGACGACTCTCTCCAGTTTTTTGAATTTGTACTGCAGTAACTATTTTAAACACTAGCTGTCAGTATTACATATTGCACCTTTAAATTACAAATTTAAAAGCTAAAGTGGATGGTATTTCCAAATAGGAAACTCATTCCTTCTATTTTTCCCACATTCACTGAATGCAGCTTCCCTCCCTCCTCTTCTCTCCCCCTCCTCTGAAGCCAACCACCCTGCTCCCCCTCTGTGGGCGGAAAAAGGGGATTTAACTCCGTAAGAGCATGGTGGCCAGAGGTTGTCTGGTAACAGCTGGATTTGCCACCATTGTGCTCTTTGTTTAACCCTGCCTGCAATGTTTCTCACTGGACAGCACGCTTTTAATTCACATTTTCGCCTGTTTGTTACATTAGTAATGCATCATTATGCACACATGATTACCAACTATATTTAGCATGCTTTCACATCTAGACTGATGAGGGGAAAAAAACACACACTCAAGGTCCTTGACAGCACCGACTCTACTCTGGCCTCCACCACAGCATGATGATGAAACCCAACCTGTCTCATTAATGACTTAAACACAGTGCGAACCATTCATCAGCCTTCAGTCATGTTAGCGCTCATTCAAAACTCCAGAGACTGCCGTGTTTCCTGATAAGCGATGAAAGCAGCTTGTCTCTTTCCCTCTTTCTGTAGTGGAGCAGATGGAATTATGGCTCATGCAAAAGCAGCTCACCACTTTGGGGAAAGTAAGCCGGTGGGAGAGCGGCCCCTTTGCAGCACTGTAAATATTGTAAGGTAGCACCACAGCATAGGAGCACAGGTGACTGAATAATTAATAGGAGCTGTGTCTTTGACAGATATACTTTGGAGGCCATTAGCTCGGCTACCTGGCCGGTGAAAGCATATTTGTCAAAAGAAAGTAATGCCGGGGTGGTGATTGATTTCCCGAGGCTGCCAGGTTAGAGGCAGCGTGCCTCTGTACATTAATATCATGTGGCATCTATTAGATAGGTGACTTCCTCAACTCGTCTGGCCCGGGTGCCTCGGCAAAGACCAGCGTATCAAAATTTAAATTGTCATCATTAATTGCTGGTGCTCAGGGAGTATCTTGGAACACCACGTCTGCTTCTCCTGCTGTAAACTCAGAGAAACCCAGTCTCCTGCACACAGACACATATACAGATGTAGACAAAAATGCACGTGGACACAAACACATACTTTATTATTTTTTGCTTAACGGCCTTACTGATGCCTTTGCAGTCAATATTTATAAAGTGGATTGCAGCTCCTGTAATGTGATCTCCCTTTATCTCACAAAATTTAAACACCCATGCCTTGAAGTGGAAAGTCAATAAAAGCATGTGTGAGCTTTGGCAGGAAGTAAGGTGCTATCCACAAGATGTGTCTACTGTGGAAAACCAAATAAAGACATTTCTTTATTGCATTTTTTTCTTCTAAAAAGTGAAAAACAGTTGATTTTGTATGGAAAGCAATTAGTTCATATACAAATGGTCCAGCATTTGCATAGCAGCCTGGAAAGGCTTTCACATTTGAATAATTTCTCATTTCTATGCTTTCAGTCATGGACAATTCGCCATATTGGCAAGTTCTGAAAAAAGAAATGCTTAATGACATGGCAAATAATGCAGTTATAGCTACCTATTCATTCTGTGAGTTTGCCTATTTTATAAGTCAATTGACTTTTTCTTTGTTCTAATTCTTTCTAAAGCACATTTTCCTCAGGTTGCTATGTACCTTCCTTTCGCTTTTTCACTCGCATACTGCTGGAGGAAGGACAGTTTGGTTATCTCAACGCTACGCCTTTTAAGAAATGCAGTCTCAGATGACATGCGAGCTGTTATTGCTTCTCTTAAAGAGTGCAGTTGCAATATCCTGTGGCGGAGCCTCAAGTGTAGGCAGAGATGTCTCTGTGAATATCTTTGTCTTCACTCAGACACAGGCCTCAATGAACAAAAATTGGGGGTCAGCTCTGTTATACGCTAGGACATCATCTTATAAAGCATGAAGCATTAATTCACTTAATTTCATATTATCTTCGGAGCTAATTATAGCGTAAAATTACACAGGTTTTAGTGTTACTTTTATCATTCAAATCATAAGAGGACACATTTGTGAAAAAATGGGTTTTGCTGATAGCGACTACCATCAACACTTTTTCATTGTGTGTGTATGTTTTGATTAAATTAATTGCATAAGTCACACATACTGCATGGCACATGCGGACACATAAAAAAAAAAACACCTGGGACATTCATTTGACCAAATTAATGACAAAATGAAAATGTAATGTATGTCAGAACCATATGGAAATGCATTTTCCTGAGCAGATCCAATCAGAAAATGCATGAAATTCAAACAGTTGGCAGGCAGTTTGGGGAGTAGCATGCCTGTCAAAATGGATTGTCTGGATTCTCGCAGATGGGCAACAAGCGGCGCTGCATTTACTGTCAATATATAGGGACAGAATAATGAGAGCCAGCACACGTGCATGGTTGTCTGTTATTCTTCACAAGAAAGAGAATGTGATTTTATACAGGCAACACATTTTAATTCCATCTGTACATCCATCTCAACCATATACACACACGTTTGGACAAGATATTTGTTATATCCTGGGCTTCGGAAAACCAGTGCTGTATCCCAGTCACTGCCAGATATAGATGTGGTCAGACAGTCTGAGATCACGCCACAATGTACAAATGAGCAATGCAAACAAGAAGAGCTGGAGGTGAAAGCAGGAACTCATGTTGACAGTTACGAAGGATGCATTAAGCGATTTACATGGAAATTTGTTTAAATGTAATAAAAGAATAAAAAAAACAGAGGCTACTTCATGTGAACTGCATGGTCTTAAAAAACATATAAATATATGGTCGGGCTCCTGTTTAAATTTGAATTGAACATAGATGCAGTCCATTCACGATGCACATACAAGTGAAATAAAGGGAGAAGGAAAGCAGGCAAAACATAATCCAAGGGTTGTATTGTCATTGTCAGCAACATAATCTTTAAAGTCCAATATTGAGAAAGCAGCGTTTCAGAAAGCCGGTCCAAACTAAATATTAAGGGATGAAGTGTGGATTTGGGACACACATATATATATATATATATATATATATATATATATATATATATATATATATATATATATATATATATATATATATGGGAAGCAGAGCTGAAGAAAAACAAAACTTTTTAAGGGTATAGTCTTAAGGTCACTTAGTCTGCAAAGGCATGTCTTACAGTAGTTTTGACTGGTATTCCTCTTAATCCAATCCAGATTGTTTTTGTTATATGAATAATACAAATATATGTATCTGTATTCCAGCACACAATAAAAAAAAATACTATTTAGACTAGGCCTACTTCAGCTATAATTGACTTTTCAAGGCTGAATATAACTATAGAGCATATGTAACACATGCTTAAAATATGACACATAAAAACACTCTTAACTGGCTCTCACAAATGGATAATGATCCAATCCATTTCGTAATAAGTACTTCCGATTATATGTGCTATATAACATTATCCAATCAGTTGTATATTAATATGCTTTAAAGAGATGTAGTGTGTAGGAGGAAAGCAGGAAGGTGGAGTAGTTAGAGAGGCTGTCCATCAACCACACCACTCAGCCTCAAGGCTCTGTGTGGGCCACCAGACACCTGGATGAAATGTCCTCTGCCAAGAGACTGAGTACATACCAGCTGCTGTAAGATGTCCTCTGACCTCAATTGTCACCTGCAACCATGAGTAATAAATGCCATTTATTTCTGTAAATACAAGAGATTTGATGATTGTAGATTGTTGTTTAAGCGCAATAGTTATCATAATGAAATGACTGTTTGCAATCCTTTCAGGAAGTACAAATTCAGTTAAGTGCCCAACACATCAATAACAAAAATGTCTAGAGAGGGATTATAACGATCAGCAACATAAAGAAATGGCCAGATACTTTTCCTTTTAGCAGCATTATCACACATTGCATTAGGCTGCCATTTTGTATTAATAGCATTCAGTCTGTGTAAATACATACAGCAGTGAGAATGGGAAGCCATTGAGTTGCTAGGCTTAGCTGTTGTCAAAAAAAAGATCCAAACCATGATCTTATTGTTTTTCCATATATAACCAAGTAGTGTTAGCCATGTGTTCACGCGATATACACTAGAGTGAAAACACAATTATGAATAATGATATTCCATTTCTGCTAATATATTCCCATAAATCCTACACTGCTCCTTTAACTTTTAATAATAACTGCACAGAACCATCAGTTGCTATGGATACTTGCTGTTTAATTTACACATTTGCACTGATTTAGAATGGCAGTTAAATTGCTGAATGGAACTGCAAGCCAATCAGAGACAAGCATTTCCTGTGGCCAAGGTAATATGGCTGTCATCTGAACTGCTGTGTGGGACTGTGTGGCATTCATGGTTGGACATACAGTATATTCTATACTTCAGTATATTCTGTCTGTACATGAATTGGAGCCCATGGGGTCCTTTTTAGGTCTGGGTCAGTGGACCAATATCGTGCCGTGACTCAGCTGAATTTCTGACCTAAAGCACCAGACAGCAGACAGATGAAAGATCAATCAGTGGGGTTTCTGGTGGGATCATTTTCGAATATTGCAATTCTGTGTAAATGTTTGTTGTACCAAATGGCGTTCAGCTGACAGAGCAGGGCTGGTTTGGAGAGATAGCCTCTTTAGATCTTCAGTGATGGAGATGGAAGCATCCAGCAAGATGCACAGTGCACCTGTATATTTCTGATAATGTAAGCACTAGTCTAGACGTGGGTCAAACACTGCTCTAGCCCCATCGATTCAAAAATTTATTTTTTTTAACTGTCAAATTTCCTAAACATAATTCGATATTGTATTGTATGTGTTAGTAAAAAAACTGCAACTTGAAACTGCAGTTCTTTAAGGGTTTCTGGTGGAAGATATTTAATAGCTGCATCTAATACCACATCTCATACTGGTTAAAATAATCATGCTTAAAGGGTTAGTTCACCCAATAAAAAAAGTGGTATCTAGCCATACAAATTGTTTTGGTTTGTGTGCTAAGCAATCTCTCCATTGCTCAGAAAAACCACAGACCTCATTGTCAACAATTTTCATTGGCTATTCAGCCTCTTTTTTTAGGGGAAAACATGTCCAATAAAATCTGTTTACAAAGAGGTCTGTAGATTCAGAGGAAATGGGATATTGAAAAGGCACTGCTGCTGGTTTACAATAACTGTATTTTTTTTATTCTAATACCATCACATATTAAAGGTCCCATGACATGGTGCTCTTTGGATGCTTTTATATAGACCTTAGTGGTCCCCTAATACTGTATCTGAAGTCTCTTTTATATAGACCTTAGTGGTCCCCTAATACTGTATCTGAAGTCTCTTTTATATAGACCTTAGTGGTCCCCTAATACTGTATCTGAAGTCTCTTTTATATAGGCCTTAGTGGTCCCCTAATACTGTATCTGAAGTCTCTTTATATATAGACCTTAGTGGTCCCCTAATACTGTATCTGAAGTCTCTTTTATATAGACCTTAGTGGTCCCCTAATACTGTATCTGAAGTCTCTTCTTTTATATAGACCTTAGTGGTCCCCTAATACTGTATCTGAAGTCTCTTTTATATAACCGTTTTTTTATTATATAATTTTAAAAATATTTAATATTTTTATAATAATAAATTATTTTTTTTTATAAATATATTTTTCTTCTTTATTTATTTATATAAAGTCTTTTTTATAAGCCTTAGTGTTCCCTAATACTGTATCTGAAGTCTCTTCTCCTCTTTTCTTTTTTTTTTTTGGGGGTTTTGTCAATTTTTTTTGATTTTTTTCGAAATTCAGCCTTGGTGCAGAATTACAGCCACTAGAGCCAGTCCCACAATGAGCTTTCCTTAGTATGTGTCATTTCTGTGTCTGCAGCTATTGAGGAGGAGAGAGGGGGGGCAAGGTGGAGGGTGGGGGCGTGGCCTTGACCAACTGCCACTTTGCTCGTTTGAAAGCCATGATGTCTCTCTCTCATGGGTGGGCCAAATTCTCTGGGCGGGAAAAGCAGAGAAAGGGGAGGTAACCTTGTTCCTTATGACCTCATAAGGACGAGATTCCTGATTGGCCCATCTGAGCTTTCATTTTCTCAAAGGCAGAGCAGGATACTGTAGAAATATATTGGGTTTAGAATAAGAATGTCCTGTAGCCTGGGATGGCCTCGCTGTCTCCTCCTGTCTGGCATGTGTAAGATAAGACAGGTTCAAATTTAGTGGAGCAAAAGTGCTCCTCATTTGTTTAATAAACAATTGGAACAGAATGCACCTAATAAAATCTCTTAAAGGAACAGACAATCTCTAGCGCGCAACTTCTCTATCTTCTCGGAGACAGAAAGTCTGAGTGATATCCAACCAATTGGCGGCCCACACGCAATGGCGGAAGGAGGAACCTGAAGATGAATAAAAGAATAGGGAAAAGGAAGGTCCGGGGTCAGACCCGGAAAGACTTTGTTGGTGGTTAGGGAGAGAAAGTCTCGAAGGAGCGGCTGATCCATATGCATATGAAAGATCTGTTTGCAATATCATTTTACTAAAGATTGTTATAGTTTAACTGAACGAATCCTGAGTATTCATTTCTTGGTCTGCCTTTCAACGAACACAATAAGTAAAGGGGAAACTTTGAGAAGTGACCGGTGGTTCTTAAAAGACTCTGGCTTTGGGCCAGAGTAGAATCGGTCGCTTTTTTTCTTACAATACCCAGGGCTCGGTTTACACCTATCACCATTTCAAGCCACTGGGGGACCATAGGCAGGCTGGATGAACTCATATTAATGTTAAAAAACCTCATAAAGTGAAATGTTCATGCCATGGGACCTTTAAATGCCTCCATTGTATTGAGGTGGCAGCAGACATCTCAGAGATGGTTATCTCAAAACCTTGGCCTATTACACCAAAACTACGGTATATCCATGAAACCACTAGAAGTAAGAACATACATGTTGTCTGTTTTTTGGTAATTTGGCTAAACCAACCCTTTAAAAGTCATTGCTATAGATAAGAACAAAGTATTGTATTATTTCACACCAACCAGCCTTTTTTATTTCAGTTTATTTTTCATTTAAGCATTTTAACACTAGTACTTTTACTTGAACGAAATGTCTTGCCAACAACAATGATGTGTAGTTGTATTTGACAACGCGTGCCAGTGTTTGTGCCATTCCTCCTGGTTTTTAGGGGAGATTTTTCAGAGCTGCTAAATTTGATACTGAACGTGAATGCGACCTAGATCCTGTGTTTTTCAGCCCACAGCTGGGGAAGCTTTCTCCCGGTTGGTCTTGAGGTCTAGGCCTAAGTCATGATCCATGGCTATATGTGAAAATGCAAGATCTGATAAATAACGCAGTGTGTGCCTGCCTAATTTGCCACATATTGTTTCCAGTAGAGCTGAAATGAAAGCTGGAAAGACCTAATTTAGCAAAGAACAGGCCAACAATCCCGCTTCCTATATTGTCTTGTCGACTGCACGTGGATTTTATGTACAACAAAAAAGCAAGGATCTTGTTCCAATTTATTGGTGGAAAAATCGCCAGTCATGTCTGACTTGACTATGTTTGTTTTCTTGTTCCAGAGGGTTTTGAAGTAGTTTGCTCAGTAAAATAAAGCAGTTTGTTCGAAGGAATTACAGACGGCTCTGATCTCATCCGGGACGCGCAATTACTCATACTCTTAGCACGCGGCCACCGAAGCATTTGTGATTAATTCATGTCATAACCTCAGTGCTTTGTGATGATTTGCCTGGAACTTTATCTCTCCTTCCTTTCTTTTCGTGGAAAGATGACAAAGCCTTGATTGAGTTAGTGCTTCATTAATACTGTCAAAGCAGCATGAGGAAACCCTGCACTTTGGTGAGCCCAGTTGGAAGCAAGAGATAGCAGTTTACATTTAAAATATTTGAGAGTTGCATTAACTTCCTCACCCACACATTTAATTGTCAGTAAACTTCACACTCCTCTGACGTAAATATAAAGGCTAAAAAAAAAATCCTTTTGAGCATGAGTTTTCTATGGACAAAGAGAAAGTGTCCTGTGATCTACGTCACCTTGCATTTTGTTTAGAGTTGCCTTTTGTTGCTTCCTGCTACAATTTCCATTTTTACCACCTAATATTTACTTTAGGAAAAACGGTGTTGCAGCCAAAAATTTTTATTTGAGCTTTAAGCCAGTTTTACTCATTGAAGCTTAGGGTTTCTCATGAGGGCATCCGTTCGAAAATGTGTCTTTTATGTATGTGGGCTGCATTTTCCTTTTGTGAACACAAGCACAGATGTGTCTGTTTGTGTGTGAGGGTTTTTTCTACGTATGTGTGTGTGTGTTCCTGTCTTTGCCCTCATGTGTGTAAGTGAGCATGTGTGTTTGAAAAACGGCGGCCGCTGTGGGCGTGTTGTTGGTGAGATGGGTAAAACGCAGAGGTCAGCTATCACTTTGAAACATGCTGGTCCTTATCTCTGTCATGAGGCCTAATGGAGTAATGAATCAACATAAAGCCTGGGACTCTCCTGAATGGACCGCTGCCTCCTCCACCAATACTTGCGCTTTACTTCGACTACACTTACTGCCTCTGTAAGCATCTTTTGCCTTCCACCGTTGTTTATGGGCGGTTTATTAAAAGTGCCTGAATTGTGACTACTGTCAGGGGTGTGTTCACACATGAGCAGCCCCGCTGCCTCATCGTACACCCAGCCACTATGAAATAACCCCGGTCACGGACAAATAGGAGGGAAGGTCTTTTTGAAAGGGAAGGTAATAGGGCACAAAATGGAAAGCCGCATATTTGTGATCACCTCGGGATCTCTTCACATGACTAGCGCCAAATCACTGACTACATTCATTATGAGCTTTGTGAGTTATCATAGAGAAAAGGGCGGGGGGGGCTGATTCACAGCAGGAGGAGACAGAAACAGAAAAAAAGGTATTTAAATAAGTATATGTAACTTTTAAATGTTTCTGAAACTGTGTAATTCTTCATCTGACCTGTGATGGCAAACAAGACTAACAGTAAAAAGAATGCTATTTTACGGCTCTATAGTCACACATTGTGATGGGTCACAGATTTCGGCGTAACACCGGAAACGCCTGTATTAGTGTATCCAGCCCGGTAAGTTTGTATCAGTTTGAGGTAAAATAGAGGAAGTTCACTATAAAGACGGAGAAAAAACACACAAAGTTAAATATGAGTCAAAGGGGCCCATTTTCACCGACTTTTTAAAGCTTTAGTGCGTAACTTTTTGATATTAATGAACATCTGTTACATTCAAGCCATTGCCAAATGAGTTGCTACAAAGCTAATTAAAACTATCAGCTCCACACATATCTCTCTGTATTTCTCAGTATGACTGATGTTCAGAAGATTGTGTCGTCCGGTGACTTTCCCGCGCAGAAGCTTGAGTGAAGATAATGACCTCTTCTGAAGAGTCCATCATGTGATTTTATGTGAATCCTCCGTGTCCTCCCTGGCTACTAGCAATTGTGTGGAGGAGGGGGACGGTGCGCGATCACGTGGATACGCTTATCATGTGGATGCGCCAACCGTTTCGTTGTTACTTAGAATTCCTCATGGGGGTGACAGAAACTACGCACTATAGCTTTAACTTGCCAACTGTGACATAAGATCATTTCTTCTTGCTCAATTTGACAGGTTTTACCAATAAATTCAAATTCCTTTCCTGCAACCCATGCTTGAGCATACAAAACCACTATAGAACCGGAAAATTGTATCTGCAATGGGTCGTTTCACTATACCCTTTTTTTTCAGTCGTTTTTGTGCTGAAACTTAACTGCAAGGGCAGCTTAATCAAGCGGGACCGTAGGGTGCTCTGTACCGGGCTAAAAGTAACATTTTTGCGGCTAAACTTAAGACCTCTAAATGTAACTGTCGGCATAGTTTCATAGGATATTACACAAATTGTTGTGCATACATTTTCACAGGACATCATACGAGCCCCTTTCATGAGAATGCGTTGCATAATGTGGTCATGTCCGCGCAACCACATTAATAAATGACGGTAATGCCAGCGATCATTCATTACAGTCTACAATCATGACCCGTTGCCATGTGGTATTTTAGAACTTCATAGGCGGTCTTGGTGTGTCAGCAGACAGATATAAACCACACCAAACAGGCCAATGCACCAGAGTTTAAGTCTCTCATAATATGTGATATTTCTTCCTTAAGAACTGCCTCCACATATGTATCTGACATCTGATGACTTCTATAAACCCTAAGGGGTTCACCACAATTAGCACCATCTGCTTTTTCTCATACATTATTATTCTCATTTCATTGCTTTGCCTACAATACTGTGCTTTTTTATGAGGATCTTTTTAATCATATAAGGCACATGGACATATGCTTCATGCTTGCCCTTCAGTCAAATTTGATGTTATCGCGTGTGCTGAGCAAGTCGTTGCTCACTCAGTCTGCATGATGATGCTTTCATGATACTTGGTTTGTATCTGAAAGTAAACCGCGGCACAAATTGGCTAGGTTACCAGCCTTCAAAGAGAATGCATTAATCAATTTCCATTGGCTTTGAAATGCAGGTTCTCTGTTTGAAATCTGTGTGCTCATAGACTGAATATTTCTTTGGTCCTTAAAGAGAACATATACTCTAATCCCTCTTTCTTTGTTCTTTTTCTTTCATTCTCAGTCCCTTTCTCTTGCTTTGATTTTAGTGCAACAGTCAGCATCTCTACTCAGTTCTGATTCTGCAGTTCACAAAGCGTTTTAGCGACCTTTTTTTTTAATTTATTGTTTTGTTTTCATGGCTTTACGGTTCTCAGTGCTGTCAAAACAAAATCAGTTAATGCAGGTTTAGAGTAAAGTGTGACTTTGCAGCTTTTGAGGAAGAAATGACACAAATAGGGGTTTTGCAGCTACAGCCTTATGCTAACTAATGTTACCTCATTTTAGATAGGCATTGCTGTCTGTATTGCTGTCGAACTAACATTTGCTGACTTTGCTGACATTACTCTGCTTGTGCTTCTGTTAAACTACATGTCACGGATAAAGATTTAATGGTTTTATCCCAAGTAAAACAAGCAAAAGTAACATAAGATTCCTTTAAAAATCATTTACCACTACTACTTTCAACTGCTCAACAATGGCGGACAGACAAAAAGACTAAAAAGTCTTATTCACAACCCCAAAAAAATAAGCACAAGTCTTATTGTTCCGTATATCGCTTGGGTTGGATCTCTGCTCCGATTACTTGACAACCCAAATGCGTATTTATGTTCCAACATTGGCTTTTAAAAAATAAAATAATTGTGCCTTGAGCGCAATACATGCTGAAACACCCCAACACGCATCACAGACTACAAATGGACGTATTACAATATATATTATTCCCCTTGTTGTATTTTGGCAGTGCATCTAAGAAGCATCATTCGGAGGGTTGATGCCTCAGCATGATGCTCAGATTTGTCGTTCCTTCTTGGCTGTGACGTCTCACAGAAGAATTACGGAGATTCCTTTAACGTGAGGTTGCTGCTTACAGCAGCGCCACTTAGCCCTTGTCAGCAATGCCTTTTGAGTGGAGAAAATAACACTTCTCGTGCGATTGTTTGATTTGTCTCTCTGTCTAACTCAGAAGAGGCGTGCAGTTTGGCATGCACATGCGTTGGCTTCCCTCTGCGGAGCAGACACATATAAATCCTTTTTACACGCAATCCTGCCAACTATACCCAGTAGGCAGGCTTTGCATTTGAAATGTACAATTAGTTATCCCTGTTTGGTTTCAATGCAACATTTCTGAAACATCAAGCCTGGGGGCAACGCACAGAGAATGGCGGCAGCGACCCCATACATTGTGTCATTGTAGATTGTATCCTTATTGTTTATTCTCTGTCTTGGCCCCTGTCTCGCTCTTTTATTCTTATTTTCTCCCCCCCTTTTTTCTCTTTCTTGTATATCTTGAGATGAACTGAAAAGTGTGGCTCGTCACCCTTGGAGAGGGGGGGGGGGTCTGCAGTCAGGGCGTACCCTGTATGTGTTTTGGCAGGAGCTTAACATGCTCCCTGAGTGGGAGTAGATGGGATAAACTGAGGCACTTCATCTAATCAGCAGGGCCAGCGGCGCGCTGTACAGCCAGCTGTTGGCCAATAGCGGGTGGGGGCAAAAATCTGCTTGTACTACCTGCCTCTAGCACTGACCCCTAGCGTGCCCCCTCGTTGTGCCTAATCTACAAAGACATTAATACAGGCAGAGCTGACTCACAACAAGGCCGTTAGGGGAGGCTTTTTAATCTCGCTGAGTGTTCTGCTGGCAAACGGAGAGCTTGTTTCGTGAACTCCCCATGAAGAAAATTAAAATCTAGTTCAACGTGCTAAATGCTTGTGTTAAAGGAATGCATTTCCAGCCCCATGTTTGTGACATTTTTTTGTTGTTGCAATTTCCCATTTTCTACATCCTCCTACAAGGCTTGGAGATTTGGGAACAGTTTAATAGCAGATAAAGCTGCATGGAAATTCCCCAGTGAATGATGTTTGGTAACATATTTCCTGCCAATAGCCAGTCTTTTAAATCAAGGCCAGAAGAGGCTTGCTGAGGTCAGGCGAGCCACCTACACATCTCTGACAAGCACAGATGTAAGAAAAAAAAAAAAAAAAAAAAACTCAATTCCTTCTAGACCAAACACTGGATTCTGCCAAATATATTTGTTGCTGTTATACAGCGACAATCATTGCGGTGCGTACAGTAATAAATCCGTGGAACACATACAAATTACTGTGCATTACTTTCCGTAGCTATATGTGCGAATGGTTCATAAAAACAGCCTGCACTTTTGAGACACTCTTGAGGTCCCTAACTTAGCTCATCTGCTGTCAATGCTCACAGATAATGAGGTAAAAATAACACCTGTGTAACATCAGTCCGGCTTTGTTAATGGAGGAATATTACTACCATGTACATGTACCGTTCTAGTCCAAGTAATGTATTCATATTTTTTATCTCGATGGTGACTGCCTATGGCACAGACTTAACATTGCTGTGCAATTTTGTCATGATTTTCCATCCTCAAAATGTGTGACAGTAAGCGTTCCCTTATCTTTAGTCTACTCCGCTGGATTTCTGAGGACTATGGTTAACTGCTCCTCAGATCTCTGCAGGGTAAATCCAGACAGCTAGCTAGACTATCTGTCCAATCTGAGTCTTCTGTTGCACGACTAAAACAACTTTTGAATTTACACGTTCCACCAAAACAAGTTCCTTCCCGAGGCTATTTTGCAGCGGCACCGGGGCTCCGATTGTGATTGGTTTAAAGACATGCCAATAAACCAGATCACTTTTTTTTTCCCCATCTCGGAATGCAGACCCTCCTCCGCAGCGCTGTGGAGGAAGGTCCGGCAATGTGAGAATACCTCATCTTAAGCGCATCGATGACTGACCTCAAGTAGGTATAACGTTTTCTTTTCTTTCTTCTTCTCAGCACACTGATGAAAGCTAGTGCTAGTATTTCGTGCCTCATTTTCAACACCACTCTCACACACAGCAAAGTAGCGAAAGTAACCACTCATGCTTAACTGGATCGACTCCATGCTTTCTGCTCACATTTCCTTAGGAATACTTAGCTTATTCATGGGCTCTTATCCCTACGGAAAAACACATCAGGAGGGAAATGAAGCTGACTGGAGGGGGAGGTGGGGGGGGGGTAGTTCCCTTATTTCTTATCAACAGGCGACAATGGGCAGAGTCAATGAACAAATCCTAAACTTCTTCAGTATGAGCAGCGGTGGGGCTCTTCAGCTCGGTTCCCAGTGTGTCTGACTGACTGAGCAGCAGATATTAAACATTATTGAATTTTTCCAAAGACCTGGACTGCAGGGTTTTGAAATTTGATACAGCTGTTGGTTGGGGAGAGGGGGGGGGTTGATGGAGAAGTGTGATGTTTCAAATATCTGAAATGAATCTGGTTTTCATTTCCGTGGCAATCAGAGAAAACGGCCTTGAACTGAAATCAAAGCATCAAAGAGGATCACAGAGCCTCACCAAGAGCAGAACTTTGAAATACATTTCATAAAACTGATATCCATTTTTTTAAATAATCTTTGTGACAAAGTACAATTTAGGCCCACATTTGACCTATAGCGAGTCCCAGGGGGGGAAAATCCATCCCTTTTATAAACATTGGTTGAAAAAATTGGGAAGGAAAAGGGTGCGAGTGAGAGGATTGCTGTAGCCTATAATTGGTCTGAGGTTGAAAGGAAGCGAGTCCAGAAGCGAGCACATACGTGGTTTTAATGAATCAGACGCGATGAAAGGGAAGCGCACATTTTCAAAGACATACATATTTTAATTGGAGTGTTCAAAAGCAGCTTTCATCCTCCTCTTCATGCTCTTTCATTAGGGTTACATAAATATATCCTACAAGGTGTGTGGTGTTGACAGTAATGCAATGATATACCCATATGTTATCCCATATTATAAAAACTGGTTGAGGAAAAACTGGTTTGGGCCTTTTTGATTTTTTTCCATTGTGTGCATCCAGAAGTGGAAGAAATAAAGTCAGACTTGTCCTTAGAACATCACTGCTGATGATGCGAGTGTGCACATCACATTGCAATTTCTGTCAAAAAATAGTTCTCTAAGAAACATTTTGTTTCGCCTCAATTATTGTGTTCTTAAGCAGCCTTTCGAACTGCCATTTCTTCATTCATTCAAATGCCACAGCTGATAAAGGTGCACAGCGGAGCAGCAGTAATGGCAGAAAATGATTCGTTTTTCACAAGTGTAAGTAGAGGCTTTTTCTGAAAGAGCTTGAGGAAAACATTTAGCAGTTGCTTGTGAAGTGTGAATCCTGTAATGTCGCAGTTCAAAATTAATGAAATTGGTCATGCTAAAATCTTCTTTAAACACTAATCTGTGTGTTGCTGTAAAATGTTCTCTAATTCTACCAAGAGGCATTAGTTTGCAATTACTAATTACTGCAGCTTGTTCCGAGTGGGAGAGGTTTTGACTGAACAATGTTCAACATTTTGTAGGCTGATGAAAAACTAGGTATTCCATTTAAATTTTTACGTTCTGAATGTGCAAAAGCTTCCTAGGGCTGCATAGACATGTGACACAATCATAGACAGAACATAGATACAAATTAGTTAAGTACAATTAGTACAAATTGTTGACTCAATTTCAACCATTTTGCTCCATTCGAGACTATTGTGATTGGTTTAAAGAAATGGCCAATAAACCAGAGCACGTTTTTTTCCCATCCCGGAATGCTGTGTGGACTAGCCAGACCTTCCTTCGCAGCGCTGTGGAGGAAGGTCTGGCAATGCGAGACTACTTGAGACAATAAAGATCGCATAACATGACCTTATCATAGCAATGTGTTTACTTTCTTTTACCTAGAATGCTCCAAAATATGACATATGAATTTAGAATGGGCTCATTCATAGTACTGTATTTCCTTCAAACCAGTCTATTTGACAATTCATATTTCTGTGTCCATTAAAACTGTCTTAATGTTGACTTAAAGATGCCCTGTTTTTCACCACTCCTGGCATTGTAGAGCATGTTTTCATCAACAAGTCGGTGTGTTATATCTTGTGCTTTACTAATGCATCAGAATGCACAATCACTATAAATTTCTACTGACCGCAGACGGCAGTCATGCATATCAATTGGTAACATATTGGTGGTGATGGTGCAAGATGTGTAATGTGCATATAAATGAGAAGAAAAACACTGCAAGCAAATGTTAACAGATTAATGAATGTCGCAGCAAATCTTGTACATGGTAAGAAGTGCATTCAACATTATTGTTATTGGTTTATAACAAATACACCGCATGTGGTGCAACAAAGTGTGCACTGTCTTACAGTGGGCTGAAAATAAAAAGACATGTTTTTCTATGGCTGCACGATATGAGGTAAAATATGCAATATGCGGTAATGTTGTTGAATATTGCTATAACCCATATTGCGATATTACTTGCGATACATAAACAGTGTACTTAAAGTGTACTCAGTTCTGCCTTTCTGCTGCTTTCATTATTCTGCTAAAATACAACAAATTGCTTGTTGAATTGAAAACAAATGAAAGGAAATCATTACCAACATTCCTTTACTGAACAAATTGAGGATTGAATGGAATATAAAAGGCATCACAAAAAAAGTGACAATTTTTTACTGATATTTTCTTTCAACCAACACAAAACATGTCTGAGTGTCTTTTGTGATATGTCTTAGCCTTTCACAATATGGTTATTGTGCCAGTTGATAAAGAATATATATATATATATATATATATATTGCAGCCCTAATTTTTCCCAACAACAGAAAGACTGCAGTAGCTGTTGGTTGCTGCATCCAACCAGCAGTGAAGACGAGTAAGCAAAGTACATCATGCTTAATTTGGTAAAAAATATTTGGTAAATTACATTTCATGCATTATAATTAATAATATCATATTAGTATAATTGTAAAGTTGTGCATGACGTGCCTATAATAGCCGAGACACACCAACCAGACGGCCGACCATCGACAGAAAAGCCAGTCGGAATGATCAGTCCCGAGGTCCAGAAAACTGCCTCGGGACACACTGAGTCGACACTGACTTGATTTGTTTTTTATTCAAAGCCAGACTGTCATGGCTCATTCAGAATACAATCTCATATTGTACTAAAATAGTTCACTGAAACGTGTTTCTGAAAACCTTTTTTAGCGAGAAATAGGCCGTGCAGTTGCTGAATCTGTCTTCATTTCAGATCAACAAAGGTCAGTTTAAAAGATTTTCGTCAGATTTTGAGAGACTCTAGTCACGCTCATCCCGCTCGTCATTTCCGGGTGAGTCCCAACTGCCCTGCCTCCGACTGAACATGTCAGGTCGGCCAAAATGAACGCCGACAGCCCCCCAGACTGACAACGGCACGGGACACACTGAACAGACTCGAGTCACCGACCTCGCCAGACTGTCCAACGGCCGATTATCGGCTTGGTGTGTCTCGGGCTTAAAGGAACATGCCAATTTATTGGGAATTTAGCTTATTCACCGTAACCCCCAGAGTTAGACAAGTCCATACATACCCTTCTCATCTCCGTGCGTGTTAAGGCTGTCTGACGGCATCAGCCCATCACAGAACATGCAGGTGAATGGTTCCAGTAATCCTACTGCTCCCAATAAGTGACAAAATAACGCCAACATGTTCCTATTTACATGTTGTGATTTGTAGAGTCACAGCGTGTACAAAAAACAACGTAACATGAGACACAGCCATCTTCTAACCCTAAACAAACTGGGAACTATATTCTCAGGCGGAAGAATATAGTACTTGGGCGGAATGATTTGCTTCGCAGAACTTTGCTTTTCCAGAACATAACTAAAACCCAAACATGTCTCTTCTACAAGATATAATGTCTTAATTTGTGAGCTCTACATGTGCAGGTATGTGTGTTTTTAAACTTTAGCGAGAGCTAGCTAGTTGTTTCCCTCTGCTTCTAGTATTAATGCTAAGCTAGGCTAATCGCCTTCTGGCTCTGGCATCAGAAGTATCAATCTTCTCACCAAGCTCTCTGCAACAAAAAAACAAAACCGAAAAAGCGTACATCCTGAGTAAGATTGACAACTCCCAACTTTAGCATGAGGTAGTATATGATTTGAAATGACAGCTATCTTGAATGTCTTCAAACAATCAAACACGCGACAATAATATCTGACAGTTTAAATAGATAAATAGGCCCAAATGTCAGAGTGTTAGGCATTTTCCTGCTCGGTCTGTGCAGTCAGGATGATGACACGTACACTCAGCGTGTGCAGGCTGAGGTCGCCTTTGCTAGCGCTGCACATTCTCCCCACCTCACCCCATTTGTTTCTGACAGATTGACACAAGTGTGTGTGTGTGTGTGTGTGTGTTTGTGCGTGCGTGCGTGCGTGTGTGTGTCAAGCTGTGCCAGGGGGCTCAGGCGGAGGTGTTGATCAGTGAACTGAAGCTCTGTGACTCATCTCTGACTAGCTTTGCCGAACAGCTTACAGTGACTCTGCCCGAATATCCAGAGACAGATATCATCAGGGGTGAGTCCTCATCTAATCCCGACACTGCTAGGTTAGTAGTGGCAATAGCTATTTGCATAAACATGACATTCTAACTTGCAATACAATGTCCTATATACATGCTGCTCTTCGATGCAGATGGAAAATTCCACTTTGAATAGTTTTAGATATCTTAACCCTAACCCATTAACCCTCACCATTGTTTAATCTATTTTGTATAATCCATAATGTTATTGCTATTTGTGATCGCCAGAGTTCAGCACTGCATGCAGTAACATAAAAGTATTTTTGAATAAACAGAAGTACAAAGAGAACAGTGACTTGAATTTGTACTATTACCATGAGGTACAAAGTGGATCATTTGGTATTTTCCTTGGCTGATTGGTTGTGGCTGAAATATTTATTTGTTGTTAACCCTAAACATTTAATTGGTGCATTTTGCACGCTGTCTTCGGTGTCATAACTCAATCAAAGAAACCAGAACACAGATAGTATACACAGCATACTGGAGTCTTTCAAATTAAATGATAAACACCTTATTTGTAACTGACCTCCAGAGCGACGCATATAAGCGCTTACTGGTCCGACCAACCTGACATCACTTATCAGTGCCTTTCCTCTGCGTTGGCACCCCATCTGCCCATCATCCAATCGTTTGCGGACTGATCTCATTCAAACGAGGGGGCTGCGTTTTTTCGTGTAGGGCTAAAGTCGGTCTGAACGCGTCTTCACAGACGCCGTTAGAGGTCTTTTTCGCTTGAATACAAACATATTGTTGTTTGGCATTTGCTGAAATTGATGCTGTTGTTTTTCTTGGCGGAGACAGTCTCAACTCACAGCTAACTTACTGACTGTTTGCATCAACCAAAACACAAAACATAGTATTCTTCCCAAATGGAAATCAAAAAAGACAATAAAAGAAAATGTGTTTGTCCCATCAAAAGGGTTCTTATATCCCTGGAAAGCTAATACCCTCCTCTACCTAGCATTACATAACATTTATACACATATTAGCTGTGGGTTGAAACCTCCTGGACATCCTGGGGAAGAACAATTTCAAGTTGCGTAAAACTTTTGTATGATGCCACTCACATGCCAAATTATGACATTTTATAGTAGCCTAACTTCATCGGAAATTAACAATACATAGCATAGTTTATGCCCACCCATACTGATATATTTTGCTATCTTACAATTAATTCCCCCCATCCATTATGACATAACTCAAACAAAGCTGGTCTGTAAATAAGGTCAATCACATTGTGAGCAGCGTGCGTTCATTAAAAAACCTCTTTGAAACAGCCTGTTCTCCACAGAACAGCTTACCCACCACTATGAACACCTAGTCTATTATTTAGAAATGCCGCAAGTAAGTAATCCTCCGTCATTTATCATTAGGAAACATAAATGAGTATAAAGCTCCACGTGTTCCATTCCCCACTGCAAGATAATGACATAAAGCCTGACTGTTATAATGAAGGTTTGATTTTAAAGGGACAATTATGCTATAGCTCCACGCTGAGCTAAGTGCAAATTAATTCTTTACAACTCGATTAGTCAGTGTGAGACTAGCCTCCTACCAGGCACGCTGCATTGTTTAAGTCAGTTTTGACACTCATTTGACAGACTTGGCCGTGGTGGCTGTGAACTACAGGTCCTTAAAGTAGATTTCTGTGGGTGTAGATACACACATTTTGTGAATGATAATAGCTTGTTTTACTTGATTGCTAAATTCCATATAAAATAAATAATTTCACATAATTTCCAACTAACTGTTTTTTTTTTCTGGTAAATCCACTTTTAAGATGTATTCATTTTGATTAGGACAATGCACATTAATCAACATTTCTGTAAATGCGCCAGTATTAGCCAGTCGGCTAATTTTCAACCGTAGTCCTAGTTACCTAGCATGCATGTCTTTTTTTTGGGTTGGAGGAAACCGGAGCACCCAGAGGAAACAAACGCAAACACGGGGAGAAACATGCAAACTCCACACAGAAAGGCCTGGAACGACCTGGATTCAAACCCAGAACCTTCTTGCTGTGAGGAAAGAAGTGCTAACCGAGTGTAACTGAGCCACCGTGCTGCCTACAAATGCAGACAAATCTACAAACATTGTTTCTGTGGCAAACACGTACTTTCTGCTTTATTATCACACAAAAACAGTAAACTGTAACGTATGAACAACATAATTGAGATGAGTAGTGGAGGAGTTTCAGGAGCTGATTAAGGCGTGAGCCTTGGCATTGCTTGCTCTTGTGGTGTAGCGTGGCTTGGCCTTGTTGATTCTCTGTTTCTGGCTTCTTGCTTGAATGCCCTCTCCTACCTTGTTTACTGTCATCATCTGCTGAACTGGATAATGAGCTTCAGTGTCCACACACAGACCCTCTTCACTGCCTTATCAACTGGTAAGCCTCAGCTTTTTGCCCCCTGCCACCACCAGAATACAAGACTGCTGTAGCCGCACTGTCAAGCAGGCAAGTTTTATTTATTTTAACTCACATATAAGAAATGAGGTGCAAATATTTCAGGCCACATTAGGACTTCATCAGTATCTTTATCAGTACAAATGCATGACGTCCTGTAAGGAAACCAATAAGGGAAGTTACCAAAATTACAAAATAAAATGCACTTTTTCGTGGAAATATTTAAAAACACAGAATATTCTTATCCGAAGAAACTTAATAGTATTTGAATTATTTAATTTCATTGTTCAGTTTCTGGGATGCAGGTCACATACTTGTTGAATTCCACCACACTTTTGCAACTAGTGCACTCAACAAAAATAGGTGTGATCCACTGCGATGAGTTTTACTCATTCACATTCAATGCCAAGGTTCAGTGCCAATACAGGAAACCGTGTGCCCTTACAGTGTGTAACGAGGCAGAAGGTAAGGGTGGGAAGGTAGAGGCTAATGATATAATATAAAATAAATATACATATATATGTATAACATATTGGCCTTTTAATTTACGTAACCACAACCTTTCCCTGACCTTAACTAAGTTGACCTTAAGTTAAATTTACGTTTTTTGCTGAACCGCGACCGCACCTCACACATACATTATTTGCCACAACCATGGTCTTTCCAAAGCTGCCATACACAGATATTTTAGAAAGCAATACTTTGAAAAACTTAAGCCCCCAAATCCAATCCAGGATTTTGTAGTATAGTGAGGTTCTTGTCCAAGAATTGGATCGCACCTCCCACACACAATCTTACAAAGAAGGTGGTGAGAATATGCAAACCTCACGCACAATTCAGTCCAGACGCACACATGGTTTCCTAAAGGGAGCGAGGTGACAGAAGAGGTAGAAAAGAATGTCAGCAATGGAAATGAAATATTACTCATTTTGGTTGTTAGCTAATTTAACTGATTGTGTACTTTTTTAGTAGTCTACACAGCAATCTAAAATATGCCAAGTTTGTTTCTCCGTTTAGGTATTCTTTCTACTATTGTAGGCACCATTTCATTTACCCTGTGCTTCGTGTGTTTTTTCTATTTAATCTTTTATAAAGTTCAATGTGGACGCTATAAACTAACATGTCGATTACCTGACTGACTTTTGATGATTATGATTGAGAACTCACTGCCAGTGGTGGTTTACAGGTACATGTGATGAAATGCTTCACAGCCATGCGTGATGATCATGTGTAATGGTGGCTGCCTTGGCATTGTTGTCGAAACATGACAAAGTACAAAGTTGCCGCTGTTCTTCTTCCGTGCCTTTCTTTTTGTTCACAGGTCTAAAGACTGGTGGAGCAGAAATATATGAAACTGATATGCAACCTAAGGTCATTACAGGTATTTTCTATGTCAAAAATGGCCAACTGTAAGAGTGGAGGCTTGTGAGATTCATAAAACAGAACCTTGCATACCAACCGGTTCTCATTCCCAACTCATCAAATGACGCTTGGTCAGTGGCTCTCAACGTCATATAACTATGCAAAAATCACCCTTTAGCGTCTGTATTGAACACACTAGGCATAGCAGTAGTTTGACTGCGGCGCTGTAAGATGACGTAGTATTAAGAGCGACAATTGGTAGCGAGTAGCCTAGTATGAAATATCGAAAATCCCCGTAAGGAAACAACACAGGTCTTTAACTAAGGACACCGCGGTTCGTGTCCCTTTCTTGTCCCGCGTGTCACTAAATACGTACATTTTGTAACCCCACCCACGATCTTTTCCTGAACCTAACTGTCTCGATCTTGTGCCGCATGTCAGTTAAACATACGTCCCGACCCAGAGCGTCAAAAAGTGACTATAGGAGGCCCGACCAAGCACGTTTAAAAATGCAGCCAAAGGGCTAGACGCTAAGGAGACTTTTTGCATTAGTAACAAACGCCAAAGGTACCTTACCAAATGTCGCTTTTTGACGCGTTGGGAGTGAGAATGTGCTGTGTGTACGCACTGCTTTATAAATATGAAGAAAAGACTGCCTATGCATATTTCTCTATTTATGTGGCTGTTTGATTTGTAAACCTACATAAAGAGTGTTATGCATCTTGAAATGAATTAGCAAAAAGTGCAGAGAGGTGCAATTTCACAGGGTTGGTGCACAGTTCAGGTGTCTCTTTAGTATGTGCCCAGCATAGAGAGCAGCTGTGTAACCAGATAGCGTAACTCCCTGTCACTGACATGACCTAATGTGATAGTCGCAGGGATTTCCTCTTACCTTCTGCCCTCACACTCCTATGAGGCAGATTGACTGTTTTGACAGGTGGTACTTTTTGGGAGGATTTTTTTCACGCGAAGAGCTGGAGACTGACAATCTAGCGTTCTCACTCAGCATCTGTGCTGAAGCTGACAGTCTTCATCTCAAGAATAAAAGACCACTCGTGGCCACTTCAACCAAACGAAATAGTATGCGGGGGCCGCTGACAGACGAGATCATGCTGGAGCCGGCGCTTTGTACTTTTTACTCTGAAATTCTACTTAGTTACTTTATGTCTTCCAGATCCAACCTGCCGTAGCGTTGAAAGGACAATGTCACCCATGCAGACTAAGTGTGGCACTCAATTTTCTTCAAAGGAGCTAGGATATCCTTAGGATAATAGGACACTTTAGTACTTTATCTCCATGTGAGTTTTTGCGGACAGTGAACCATGGACAACATCTGCATCAGGAAGCCGCTTTTAGTGCCAGACAGCAGGTCACAGGTGTTTGATATACTGTTTTTTTCGACAAGGCTCTCACACAGTGTATTAAATGTTCCTTGGATCACGTGTTGTACATGATTCACTGCTGACAGACACGGCTGTGATGAGCATGCTGCATACACCACGTGTTCTACTAAAGCAAGCGAGAGCATCTTGTGCTGCCATGATTACAGTGATATATCACACATAACCAGCTATGCAAACAAGGTCAGTACTTAAACTAATTTGTACATTTACCAATCAATTGCTGTTGCCGTGTAAAAACTTTGTAACTCCAGTTTTAGTCATGTGAACAGGAAGGGGTGGGGTGGGGGGGAAACGATACAGCATAGTATCGCGATATTTTCCATGGCAATACTGTATCGATGCACAGACGCCAAGTATCGATCTATTATTATATATGTGTTGGTCAGTTTATCTGCTTGACAATCCCATTTTGCAGCAATAAAATTAAAATGAGATGAACAAACAGAGAAATGTTTCTTTTTAGATAAAACAGATGTTGACAAAGTTTCCTTTTGGGGACATCATTTGAAATTGAAGTTGAAAAAAAGGTAATAAATTGCTATATATCGCAGATTATTGCAATATGTTTAAAATCGCAATAATACCGTAATGTGACAAAAGTATCGTGAAGATATCGTATTGTTCCCAGCCCTAGTGAGCATGCCAATTTTCAAAAGGCCCTTAATGACAAAATATGTCGTCATTGCTTTTATAAAAAAAAAACATATGCATGTGATGATCTATGGTTAAAGAAGCCCAGTATCTGTCGGAATTACCTCCATACTGAACGATTCAGCACCTCTTGATTAATGTCCAATGGCCAATGTTCAGTGCCAATGCATGAAGCAATGTGCCCTTTATGCAGCGTTCGCGTCACATACCTGCATTTAACATCTGCCTTTTTTTTATTTACAGTAACCGCAGTCTTTACCTATCCCTTATCAAGTGTTTTAGTTGCCTAAACCTACCATATTTTAACTGTAGTTTCTTTGCGATAACCACAAGTCTTCCCTTAACTAAACCATACTATACATGGGCAGATAATGTAGAAAGCAATCATTTTATAAAATGGCCTTGGAAGTAATCCTGGGTTTCGTGGGATCCTCCAATAACAGTGTTCTTTTCTCCTGATAGTGTTGGATTTAAGGAACCTGCATTCATATAACCTGGGTCTTATTATTGTCATTTTGTTGCTGAGATCTGGAAATCCAGTAACATTGCAAAGACACAAAAAAAAGCCCAGTAAATCCCCACAGATAAACTTATCTGGAAGAGTAAACTGAGGAAACTAATTACTTCTCCAACTGTCTGTTGTAAACCTTACAACAGACTTGGTGTCCTTACCTTGGACAGTTTTCCTGTGCAATGAAGGATTAACCGACATTTCACTTACTGCTTTACCACCAAATAAAGTGGTTTAGATAATCCGATTAAACTGTAGGCCCCTTAGGGATTCCCTGGTGGCCAAGACTTTTAGACCATGAACCCCCAACATCCCCACTTTGAATCCGACAGGGGACCTCTATTCCATGTCATTCTTATCTTTTCCCCTTTCCTGCCTCATTTGCTGTTACAACTCTACTGTCAACCCTCTAATAAAGTAAATTGGACAAGATGTACTCTAAATTTCTTTTCTGGCTGGTTTACAACCCACACTAAGTTTACTATTCATTGTTCTAGGCTTACTGTGTTTACTCTGGAATACAATGCATGTCATGTGCATGTGCATGTGCATGTGCATGTGCATGTGCATGTGCATGTGCATGTGCATGTGCATGCTGTGAGGATGTAATCCCCAAAACCAAATGAAATACAAACTTTAGGTCAGACACAACTTGTTTCTTACCTGGAAACAAAATATATTGTTTTTGAGGAGTTCACTTGAGATTTGAGGAGTTTGCAAAACATTAATATTCCCATCCTAACCTAGAAAAAAACGTACTCATAACTGCAGATGTAATTTCTTCTCTGATTTCTGAAGCCTAGACTGTAGCCTAGACCTGTCAGATCTGTAAACCTGATCCAGCCCGCCTGCGTGCATTTCTTCCATCTTTGGCCAGCTCATGTAGCTGTGTGAGCCATACAGGCTTCAGAGACACATCTGTCTCCATCTTGTCCACCATATGCAGCTTTCTGTCATCTGAGGGGTGGGTTACATCTTGAGGAAGGTAGCTGAGGGAGCGACTGTTTTGGGCAGTGGTGAGTGAAATGTCCTACACTAGTCACTCTGACAAGCTGCTGGTCAGAGCCGTGGTGCTGGTGGAGCTACTGTGTGTCCATAATGTTACAGGTGCTATAGTCCGATGATGTTTAAATGATGCCTCTAGAATAAAGTGATTTATGTTTGTGAATGTTCTTAGTCTGGGAAAGTTTGGCGTATCAATACCCAAATCTATTCAGACTTTAACAATATTAGAAGATAATGGGGACCAAAGTTTGGGCTAAAATATAACCCTAATTAAATCCTCAGATCTTTAGGAGGCAACCAGCTGGTAGGCTATATTGCATTAAAGAGTAAAAACCAAACAGGGTGCAGCTGCTTTTAGCTATTATCCTGCACACAGATGGAGCCAACTTCCTGATTATCTTGCATGCACCCCTTCTTTAACCACTTTAAAATAAAAAAATAAAAAAAATAAAAAAAAGAAAACTTTATTTCTCTGCTGCACCTTCATTGAATTTGGGACATCTTATCTTATTAATGCACTTTCACTATACTTTATACTGTAACTAATTGCTTTTATTCTATTGTTTATTGTGTTGCGTAAACGTTGTTCTAATGCATTTCTTCTTTTTGCGGAAAAAACATATGCAATAACTGTAAAACTGAGGGATTTTGAAATGATGTGGCATCCATTCATGGACTTTGTAAAAACGACGACATGGAAGATTTGCTGACACTAGAAAAGAATTTGGTTGAAAATATAAAATGCTGACCGAAGTTAACGTGCAGACAAGCTTTGCATCAGGCTGCACACGTTTTGTGTTTTTTGCATCTGATGTTCATGTACATACAAAAAAAGAACTGTATTAATAGGTTACAAAACAATGTGAAAGTGCAGACTCCAGTTCAGATTTTCTGCAAAAGAAAAGTACAGTATGACACTTATTTCAGCAAATGTTCTTATCGCACCACTCAGCCATGACTTATAATAAAGAATAAAATGAAATGGAAATTCATGCCCAAAGGAAACAAAAGTTAAAGTGGAGAATTACAGTTGTCAGAATTTTCCACATTTTACTTTCACTGTTAATGGCAGATCTGTTCAGAACATTTCTTGAAATAGGAAAATTAGAGTTCACTCAGTCACGGAGAGGTGAATCTTGGGGCAGCGCGAGTGTTTTCCACCCGGGGAGGAGATTAAACTCCCTTCTGTCAATATTAAAGGCTCATCCGAGGGTTTTGGAGCGATTGGCACATCAGTCTGCAGGATTTCATCATGGCAGTCTGGAGGAAATAAGGTTAAAGCCTCCCTATTGTCTTCTCTCAGCTGTGGATATATTATTGCATCTTTGGCAGACATATCATATGACATATCACAATGTAGGGGTGGGTGCTAAGACAAATTTATATCACAGTATTTCATTTCTTTTTTTTTGCGGTGATGTTATTATATCATGGTATTACAAAATGAAAAGGGATACTCCACACAAAACATGGCTTGGCTTCAAATACCACTGTGTACCAGTGTTATCTTCTAAAAGCTGCGATCCCTGTCCATCTCCAGGTGGCTACAGAACGGTAAAGCCCTCCAGATAAACGGAAACCTTTTTCACGTGTGTGTGGCTTGCGGTTGCTGCCCCGAGACTCTGGAACAAGTTACCCCCTGATATTCGCACAACTACAGAGGTTGCTCTTCTCGGGTCTAAACTCAAAACCTACCTATTTAGAATGGCTTATAATACTCAGTAGTGGTGTGACAATTTCCTTTTCCTGTTTCTATGTAACCTTTTATGATTTTCCTGTTTTCTACGTTTCATTATTCTTATTGCAAGATATGTTGTTCTTTTCTTAGTTCCTGATGTGAAGCACTTTGGATACCTGCTGGTTGTTGTAAAGCGCTATACAAATACATTTTGATTGATTGATTGATTGTGGCTGAGAAGAGTTAGAAATAAAATAATATAAAATAAATGAATAATTAAATAAATACGTGGCTATTTGTAACTTTCAGTTTGTGTTGATTCCAGCGGCCCCTTTGGACAAAAGCAGTAGTGTTTTTACCACGCCCGCTGTTGTAAAGGTCTTTTCATTACGGTGCTGTATTACTGAGTTAGCATTACCGGGAGGTCATATAGTTGCTACTACTATAAATGTATTGGGAGCTAAAGCGGGTAACGTTATCATTGTCACTGTGTCACGAGCCAAAGCATTAAGAAGAGAGTTTGTTGCAGCAACCAAAGTAATAATAACTTAGATTAATATAGCGCATTTCATGAAACCCAAGGACGCTTTATACAGGTACAGGGGGACAAAGGAAAATAATATAGTAGGCCAACACAAACTGAAAAATCGGACTGAAAGGAATAAAACGTTTGTGCTAAATGGAAGGGGGACGTGATTTAATGCAGGCTACTGAGGTACAACCACATCGCGCAATCTAAAGTTATGTTATGAATGAAATAGACATGTTACATACCTGAGGGCCAATACCGAATATAATGCACTGCTAATATAAACTAGCGGTGCAATAAAACTAAAACGGTGTAACAGTGGTTCTTATATCTCCTGGAGAGCAAACCAGAACTCAAACAAAACTAGCAAGTCAGGTTGCCAAGCCCATGTTGCCAGGAACTCCGGCCTGTCAACATTTCCTGGCCTTAGTGTTGCCCTGTATGGTTCATGTGATGATATTGCCACCCGTGCTGAATGCACACTGAGAGGGTAAGCTTGTGGCCGTGGTGCACAGGTATTTCTCAGCCAAGCTGTTAATCCGTGGAATGTGGGTACACAGTGGAGCCACCACCATTCCAGTGGATTTGACTTACTGTCAGCTGTCACCATCAGCAGGTACTAGAGCTATCTAGCACCGACTCAGTGCCCTGCTTTGGTGATTGTAACGACCGGCTCGTGGCCGCAACAAAGGAGGAAGATGTATGGGCGTGAATTTCATCTAACAGATGAGAGGGGACAATAAACATAACATTTCTTAAGAGCAATTATTGAAGGGGACCCAAATAATACATACAAAATGTAACGTTTGTACTTGTACTGTATAGGATATGTGTAGTTGCGGAACTCCAGTAAGTAGGCTGGCTGTTTATTTAAAATATAAACTCATAACAATAATTTATTTCACCAGTAAATTTCTGTTAAACAACATAAAGAACCACTAGATGGCAAAAGCCTTTTTTACAATGACTTTGAATGTACCACAGGGCTTTTGTATGATAGAATTGTGTAAATATGGGTTAACAGGTGTGGCAGCAATCGCTTTTGCGTTCAGGGGGTGTTGTCAGTGTGGGCACACAGAGTGCACATGCAGAGCACATGATCAGACACAGTGGATATTTAATGAGAATGCATGCACAGGGCATGGCCTTTTTTACAGCTTTTGTTCAGATTTTTTTAAATTGCACATGAAGGCAGCATTGAGCTGTCTGTGTTGTTTTTCCAGCAACTGCAGTAGGCATAATGCAGCTGCACAGTGTCTTTGGCTGCAGACTGTTGTACATCTCAGTGTTGGAATCTTTTTCTCTGAAATTCAGTCATACTTTACACTGTTTAACTGTCAGCATTTTAACCGTGCGCAGCTACTAGCTAACGGTAGGCTAATGTCCCTTGCTGCCAAGTGTAAATTAGTGTTAACTAGCGTCACATGCAGCGATGCGTCTATTTCCTCTAATGTCGCTTTCGGAGCACCAGAGAGTATTGCAGGCATGTAAGTGGCACTAAAATCCACAGTGCTAATTGGTCTGGTAGATGCCAGACGTTTAAGCAGTAGTCAGAAACTTCATCTAACTTTCGAGTCCTATTTCCTGAATATATTTGAGTCCAAGTCATCAGTGCCCAAGTCCAAGTCGAGACACGAGTCCAGAGAATAGCAACTCGAGTCAAACTCAAGTCCAGGACTTGAGTACTCCATCACTGGATGAAGGTTTGGCTTCACATAGGAGACTCTGACATATTCCTCCCCTGATAGGGCATCTGTGAAATCTTGGAGGGGTTTCAGCGATCGCTGAATACCTGGAAGTCTTGCCAGTTGGGTAGAAGGGGCAGTCTTTGGATCTTCTGCCAGGACTTGTGTGATGGCATTTTCCTGTTCCAACACCCTGTCCCTGGCTCTGGGGAGCGCGAATATCTGTATGAAATTCAATAGCAACATCCAACAGTTGTTGAGATATTCCAGCCTGAAGCAAAGTGGTGGAGCGACCGACCAATGCTAAAATAAGTTACCATGTAAAAGAATTAACACCTCTCTGACCCAGTTTTGGAAACAAAACTGAATATCATGCTTTACAAAGGGTTGATTGATTGCAGATCTGCTGCAATGGATTACAGATCGTTCAGGGAAACTTGTAACTCAGTATAGGATTCACCTTTTCTTTTATTCTAAATCCTCTGGAAACCAGCACAATCTTAGGGGCTCCGCTGAGTCTAAGAATGGGCATTTTCTCCTAGTCAATGAACTGTGTTGGCAGGATTGTGGCTAGAACTGGAAATATTTCATTCTGAGCAGAGATCCTGTTACACCCGAGGAGGATCACATGCTTGGCAGGATGACCACTATGAAAAGGCTCTGGTCATCTGCGAAAAAGAAAGCCCTGAGCAACAACATTCCCCAGGAGAGGAAGCTGGCAGGGTAGTGGAGCAGAATCAAGTCGCTGTGTCCTGATTGCTAAGTGTGATTACATGAGGGAGTGTCACCTGCGACACCTGTTGTTGAGGGCAGTGGCTGATTTAGCATTTTCTTCATCTTTCTGTTGTATCCCATCTGTATCAGCATTGCTGCTGCTTGAGCAGCCAGCAACAGGTAGCTCTACTTCGCAAATAGTATTAGCAATGCTAACACTAGTAGCGTCTTGCTGCTTTTCCTTTAGTAACGTTAGTAACGTTACTCGCCTGCACCGTGAAAATCTAGGGATTTTGTTGCGCGACAGATTTGAAGCTCCAATATATTTCCATGGACCCATTCTGGGTCAAATGTTGTTTTTTTTGTCTACAGTCATTTGATTGGTCAGTGCAGTTTTTTTTTTTTTTTTCTGTGCTGATATTTGCAGAAATAGGTTGACATTGAACACTTCTGGTTAGTCAGTATGACACATGTTGGTGCCTGTTGGGGAACAGAAAAGCCAAATAGTGCCATGCAACTTACTGTTATGAGTGGTGCTGTTCAACCCGTTCTCACTCCCAACTCGTCAAATATGGACGCTTGGGCAGTGGCTCTGAGCGTCAGACACGACGCAAAAAGCACCCTTCAGCGTTTGTATGGAACGCACTGGGCAGAGCAGCAGCTCCGTGGCGCTTTAAGATGATGTAGTATTAAGAGCAACAATGGTAGCGAGTAGTATGAATGCCCGAAATGCCGTGTAGTTGGGTTGGGGTGGTGTACGGGTCAAACAACACAGGACTTTCCCCCAGGAGACCAGGGTTTGTGTCCCGTTGTTGTCCCACGTGTCTCTGAAACGTACATTTTATAACCCCACCCACGATCTTTTCCTAAATCTAACAGTGAAATCACTGCGTAGCGCAGCTATTTTCATTTCGGCGCCCATGTTATCCAATCTGTCTGTCTGGCACACCGGGCGCTGAGCGGCCGCGTCGGCCCGCGCAATGCAGCGATAGATTCGGCGTCTCGTCTATTTCTTGCGTGAGATGTGTCAAGCCACGCAGGTAATCACATAATAGAAGACAACAGTGCAGCCGGATACTTTACAAAATGACACACATTTCAAGATAAACCACCTAGGTTCATGGTGATTTTCTCTTGACTTCTCACAGAGAGGGAGAGAGAGAGAGAGAGAGAGAGAGACACTGACGGACGGAAAGAGAGAGTGACACAAACACACACACACATACACACAGCCACATATAGGCTACAATTACCAAAGTTTCTCGTCTTGATCTCTTTCTATCGGAGAGAGAGAGCCGAGAGGAGAAGGATCGCTTTGTGACCGGCATGGAGATATATACGCGTCCGGTATGAATGGCCAGGCGCGCGATCAGGCGCGTATCTACGCTTTGCGGGCTATACGCGACGTTCACTGTAACTGTCCCGTATTTGTCCCGCATGTCACTGAAACATACATTTAATAACCCCACCCATAAACCTAACCATTCCGTTCTTGTGCTAGATGCCAGTTAGATAGATACGTAGATAGATAGATAGATAGATAGATAGATAGATAGATAGATAGATAGATAGATAGATAGATAGATACTTTATTCATCCCGAGGGAAATTTGAGGCATCTTGTAGCTTAGACAACCATAACACAACAAACACACATACGCACATATATCTCACATACATAAAAATCACTCACAGAAATTTAAAGAGTTAACAATTTCTGAAGTGATTACAAAGGTCTGGTATGGACTGACCATGTGATAAACCATGTAATAACAATAATAATAATAATAATAATAATAATAATAATAATAATAATAATAATAATAATAATAATAATAGATTTTATTTGTAATGCACTTTACATTTAGAGCAAATCTCAAAGTGCTACAGTTAAGAAAAGAAATAAAAGAATGGTAAAAACATTAATATAAAATACAAATAGACAGTGTAACGACTTGCAGGGTTAGTTAAAACTAGATAGTTAGAACTAGTTACAACAGAAAGCCTGATCACCCATGGTGCTGAGCTTAGTGTTAGATGCACTGGTGGGTAAGAAGGGAGACCTTATATTCAATCCTGGCGGAAACGGGAAGACAGTGAAGTGAATGGAGAATGGGTGTGATGTGGTCGTATTTTCGCACTCTCAAAGTGTGAGTTAAACGCGCGTCCTCACCCAGAGCGTCAAAAGTGATGCCAATAGTCCCGAACAAGCGCATTGAGAGGAGATCTTTTTGTTGAGTCGCCCACCGCTAGTGTACTGACACCAGAGGGATATTGGCACCATGTATATATATATAGATTATTATGAAGGAGCTGCTTCAGGACAGGACCATATTACTTAACTATTATGGCACATACAAAGTGCAAGTAAGTAAACCAAACCAAGTAGTAAGTGAAATCAGGGCTAAAATGGCGAATGGGAAGATCAGATGCTCAAACCTAATTTAGAACCAAACCATCGGATAATGAGGACCAAAGTATACTTAGCATTTGATGGACCATGAGTGATCATAAAACGGCGATGGGTTTTAGGTCATTGCTTCCTGATTACCCCAGCACAGTCGTCAATTCTTTAAGAACTGCAAAGTTGCCTCATGTGTAGCTCTTTGCCATTAAATGTATGGTGATGTATGCACGGTGTAGACTAATGGACATACAGTAACAGTCTGGTTTAATGGGTCTCTCGTCTTATGTGCTTGCCAAAGAAAAAGCCTGAGGTATGTAAAAAGAAACATAAACAAAAAAAGAGTGGTGCATATTAGATCTGGTAAGCACTTGGAAACAGGCTCGAAGTTGTGGGGTTATTAATCACAGGACTGTATTCTATAAGTGAGCAATCTTGTGTGACGTAGCGAGGTGCAATGGACATTTCATTCCTCTGGAAAGCAATTTATTGGACATGCTTCATTCTGCAGAGGAGTGTTTGGGAAGTGGGTATGGCACATTCTGAACAACCACTTTTGTCATTGCAACTATGTATGTGCTGTTTGTGAAGACTTGCTGATAGATTACAGGTACAGAATATTGAGTGCAGTCAAATGCTTTACAGTGGCAATTAAAAGTAAATGAACCCCTCTGTTATTGTATCTGCATTTTTGCATAATTTCGTCATAAAATATGTGCTGATATTCTTTAAGTTCACAATAACGGACAAGCTTCATCTGCCTGAAATAGTAACATGAATATACTTGCATGTTTAGGTGTATTTATTGAAATATTTGCTTAAACAAGGAAAGTCAGGTTGGAAAAAGACCTTGTTTTACAGCAGTGACCTGACTTTAACCAAATGTTTCCTACATGTGTTCACATCTCCACATTGGCCAGGAGGAGACCATTTCCCCATACAAAACTAATCCATTTAATTACATTGATCCTTCAGGAATGTCCTGATTATGAATCCCAATTGATTTGAGGCCAGTATTGACCTTACCCATTTGGAAATATTGCTTTTCTCAAGTCTTAAGTCATTTTGCAGTTCATTAAGGGGCATTTTCTCTTTTTAAATCTCCTAACTTCTATTAAGCATCAGATGACTGACAGCTACCATAAAACTTAAACTTGTAAACATTATTTTTACACATTTGGGTGCATTGTTTCTGTTATTAGTTAACATTGATGGTATTTGTCTATTATTCAGTCCCTCCAGAAAAACGTGATTATGCGATCGCATAATTCAATGCATAATCAGCCAAAGTCCGCATATTTATGCGGGGGCCGCATTTCTTCAAATACGGCGCACTTTCGCCGCATAAATTGCCTTGCCTGATTTCATAATCCCCGCATTTCCGTTGCAAAAAAGTCACATATATCTTAACAGAAAGTTGAAAAAAGTTGCGTTTACTTCACACAAGAGTAGCCATTTTCCCCTGTTGCCATGGGAACGTTATGAAGTGACTTCATCGAAAAGCAGGGTGCTGGAGGTTGAATTTGACATGTACTTTGAGTCTCTTAAGTTGGTATCAGAAAGCTATCTAAATATCTGATGTCTACTCAAATTTCTTTAAGTGCTCCTGCTGTCTATATTATTAACGATTTTTGAAAGTCTGTCTCTTTTGTATCTTTTATTTCCCTCTGTTTAGACTATTACTTTTATTTTTACTTTCATATTATATTATTTGTATATATTTTTGTATCTTATTTGTTTACGTATTGCGATGACTGAATATCTGTAAACTATTTTTTTAAATAGTTTTTTAAAAAACCAGGGTGTTGGAGGAATCACTTTTTTTCTCTTTTTCATCAAACCGCAATTTTTACAAGTTCCCGCAATTTCATTGCATAAAATTTCATAAATATCCTGCATATTCCATCGCATTTTTTAAGAAAACGTGCCGCATAATCAAGGATTTTTGCCCACAACAATCACAAAAAAACACATTTTTCTGGAAGGACTGATTATAGTGAATTTGATGAAAATCACAGACCACATTTAATGGATAATTCATGCGTAAATCTGGCTAATTCCAAAGGGTTTACTTTTTATTTTTTTTCTGCAACATATGAGCTTAAATTTGTCTACGTGGCTGCTGTAGGTGTGAATGACATTTCTTTAAACACGTTTAGCTTACAGGGAGTTTTCATCCCTAAAAGGAAAAAAAGTCTACTAATTCACCTCGGCGATTGAGCCGTCCCGTTGAGATGTCAGAGGAGTGTACTCTCGTCCTTTGGTGTAGAAAGGAGGGACACTCTCTAAATTGATTTTCCCTCGTTGCTGAAACACAAAGCATTTTAAGGACGACAGCATGGGAAGCACAGTTTATCTTTATCAGCAGATATACACAGAGACCCCCTGAGCTGTTTCTGTACGCTACTGAGCTTCTACGGCTGGATCACAAAGTAAAATACAAATAAAAAAAAGACTTTGTTAGAGAATACAATCGATAAAAAACAATAAATAAAGCAATGGTTCCAAAATTCATACTTTTTTTATTTATTTTTTTAAATGCATGGAATTGACACGAACACTTCGGTGTTGTTGCAATTTCGCCTACATCTGTTGATAATAGTTTACATTCACATTCAACACAAATTACATTTTTGGAAAAGCATTTGCCTTCTTGCTGAGATTAGATGAGGAGATACATCTCTTATATCTGTATGCTGTAATATGAGGCAACAGCCACCAGGTAGTTAGCTTAGCTTAGCATAAGAATGGAAAACGTAGCCTCCGTCTGTCCAATGGTTAAAAAATTTGCCTTCTAGCACCTCTAAAAGCTTAAAAAAATTCACATATATAATAACTACTAACTAACTACTAATGTGATGATGTGCAAGTGAGTGAATATATATAGATATACAGTATGTACAGTAAATATCTTTGAAAAGAATAAATATGTTAAAACAATATTCAGTTATTCACAGATTTAGAATTTTTGCCAATATGGAATGTGTTTGTGATTAACCACTTGTACTGATTCGTTGATTTGATGGCACTCTGCCCTCCTGCCTCCCCGTCCGTACCACTTCTCCAACACACCAGTGATGGAGATGTGAATAATGTGTGAAAATAAAGCACTTGACATTGTTTGTTGGGATTTGCTATCTTTGAGTAGAAAATATATTTCTGCAAATAGCTGAAACCTAAAATAAAATGAAAACAAACTGCAATCAAATGACAAGCCATGGCAACTGTTTTCAGAAATGCAGTAATTCTGTAAGAATGTGCTCTAATGAGACTGAGCGAAATAGACATGCTCACGTCTGACTTGACGCTGCTTGGTGTAAATTAAGTCTGTTCAGCCCTCTGAATTCTGACAGTTTATTTCTTATAGTTCTTTTCATTGAAGCATCATAACAATATTTGTGACTTTTTTTCTAACTCCAAAGAAGACAAACAACCAGTAAGTGACTTACCTCAGGGCATCAAAACAGATTCCAGAGACTTCATCTTTCATCTTTTAAATGATGCATCACTTGGACAAAGATCTTCTCACTTTTGTACTAAATAGCTGCAGAAAAAAATGACTCATGGTTTGAGACTTCATATAAAGGCAATGTTAGTTTTTTGATACGACACCCCATGGGATCATGTGTTGCGAGTCGCAGCTGTTACCATGACACTTTTCCTCACGGCATCGACGCTTCTGTGAGACAGACAGGTGTGTCAGAGATTACACAGGAAGAAAGAAACGTTAAAGTCCTCTTTTTTAACACTATTTTTTAGTGCTGTCAGTTAAACGCGTTATTAACAGCGTTAACGCAAACCCATTTTAACGGCGTCAACGTTTTTATCGCGAGATTAACGTTCTTTTTGGCCTAGCAAACTTTGTAGTTTTTTTCACATGCTGTTGCAACAACTAGTAACGTTAGAAAAACTACAACACCACACCGGATCTAGCTAGACCGCAAACAAAACACACTTGTTTGGGCTTGCGAGCCGGCCAAAGAGTAGTAGGCTAACGTTATATTTTGAGTGGATGGCGAGCGCGAGACGCCGAAATGGATGGCAGTAAGATTCTGAATGGAAAGTTTACTTTTAAAAAGTTGCCAAATGGTTCCATTGACAAGACCAAAGTTATCCGTGTGTTTTGTCGTTGTGAACGGAGCTATCATCGCAGCACATCCAGTCTGAAATACCACTTGATGGCCAAGCACACAGCTGATGCCAATTCTCCGCCCCCCCTCGTCAAAGCCAGGCGACAAAAGCACAAAGCAAGCCGATCCACTTTTCCATGTTGATAAGAGCATTAAAATGAGAAAAAATAATGGGACAAAAAGAAATCAAGGGCATTTAGAATAGATTAAAATGTGTGATTAATTGCGATTAATTGCAAGTTTGATTGCAACTATTACATTCATGCGATTAATCGCGATTAAATATTTTAATCGTTTGACAGCACCACTATTTTTTCAAAGCTACATTTAAGTCAGGGCCTTTGTCAGACATATCAGAAAACCAAAACACCCAAATAATATTTACAATGATAAAGACATAAGTACAGTAGTAAATATTCCCAATTTTAAAAGTTTGAACCAGTTGATGTTTTGCATTTTTGCTTGAAAAGTGACTTAAACAATACATTTACAATCAAAGGGGGTGCCAATTATATTCTGTTGATCATCTAATTGATTAATCAATTCATCAATCCAGCACTAGTTTAAATTAGGCAAGTAACTCAAATAGAAAAACACCTGGAGAGGGGATCGGGGGGAAGTATGGTCCATCCAGGTAATCAATTAGATTTTGACAAGGCTAACACAATGTCTAGACAGGATGCGTTCAGGCACAATATTGAGTGTAGTTTTAGTAATGTCACCTGCATCGTGGCAGCACTCAGAACCCAATACACAGCCGTTGTATGTCCGTGTGCAAAACAGAAGAAAATTTACTTAAAAGTGTAAAAATTTGCTTTGGGTCTCGTTTGCGTACCTATAGAGCAAGTGAAACAGTTCCAACGCATACAAACATATCAAAATAAGAAATTTAAACACTAATTTAACAATTTCTTAATGTTCCTAAAGAGATCTGAGATGGACAGAGGTGGTAGCAGGCTCCATTGCTGCAAAAGTTTGATGGATAGATATCTAAAGAAACTAAGAATTCAAACGCATATCTCCACAGTAAACTATGTGATCTCTACACTCACATAGAAAGCGGTCGATGTCGAATGAATCGCGTATGACTGACTCTGTGTTTGCTCAACTGGGCTTTCCCTGTGGGGTAGGACTTCAGCCAGACAGATGCTTCCAGGTGGAAGTGGATCAGAGGGCAGCACAGTGTTTCTGGAGCCCTGACACCAAGAGCTCCACCTGAATCGACCCGCACAGCATGGCAGATGACTCCCTGGGCCTCCCATACCACCCTGCTACTAGAGCTACTGGATCAATAATTAACTTCAAATACTGTAGCTGGCCTGACGTGCGCGAAGGGTGAAGATTTATGCATTGTGAACAATCTGACTGGTTCCCATGCGTCAGGAAAGATATATTGATGCCAGAAAAGTAACTGTATTCCTTTTGAATAGTATTTGCTACACTTGGCTGCTTATCCACTAGCATCTCTGCCACTGGCATATCGACAAGGGCTCTCCTTCAAGGGCTCCATGGGGATCTCTTTTTGCTGCATCTAAATAATTTAAATATGACAGCCAATTCTGATCACTACTTTCATTTATTTAAAGGGACATTTGATGTTTTTTTTCAGCCACTTGGGAGCAGCTGAACAATCTGTAAACACAGCACCGGCAAATTGTCATCTTGTAAATTCGATGGGTGCGTTAGTGAACAGTCACCCATTTACACATCCAACAGACAAAGAGCAACATTATCATTTATTTGAGTAATGTTCATACCTGACAAAAGTCTCTCTCTCTGAATTTAGCTCTGAATTAGTCTATATCGATGATGTTTCATTTTCGGAATTGTTCAGGTGCCACTGGAAATTACGCCTGATTTCCCTAATTTTCGGCTGGATTTTTGTCACCTTCTTTCTTTGTGTTGACATTGTAAACTCCGGTGGATTTCTGAGGACTGTGGTTAACTGCTCCTCAGATCTCTGCAGGGTAAATCCAGACAGCTAGCTACACTATCTGTCCAATCTGAGTTTTGCATGACTAAAACAACTTTTGAACGTACAAAACAAGTTCCTTCCCGATGCTATTTTGCAGAGACACCGTTATTGAGTCCGGCGCTTAGCCACACCCAAGACAATTGTGATTGGTTTAAAGAAATGCCAATAAACCAGAGCATGCTGTGTGGACTAGCCAGACCCTCCTTCGCAGCGTTGTGGAGGAAGGTCTGGCAATGCGAGACAGGCTATGAATGGCCTACCTACTGGGTTTATCAGAGCCGCCTCCTGGGGCTGAAAACCGTTGTGGTAAGAGCAGTAAGAGTGAACCAAAACAGTAAAATGGCAGACTGTGAAACCAAAACAATGAGCTCTGGACGCTACGACACTGCAGGGAGAGCTGCAGGGAGCTGCAGAGTAAGGTGCTAATTCTATGCGTGTTTTAGCGCCACCATTCCTGTTGCGTGTAGTGCCATTGTAATAATATGTGATAACATTGATCAGTGCAGCTTTAAAAATGCCAAATATGTGATTAAAAATACAGTATGTGCATAAACATTTAAGCTCAGAGAACACCAGAAAGTCCACAGTTACACTTTACTTGAAGGTATCTACATAACACTGTCATGAACGTGTCACAAACATTATGAACAAGTCATAAACGTTTATGACATAACGCTTTAGGGTTAGAGTTAGAGTTAGAGTTAGGGTTAGGGTTTATGTGTCATGACAGTGTCATGTGTTCATGACAGTGTCATGTCACTCTTATGTAGATACCTTCAAGTAAAGTGTTACCAAGTCCACTGGTCTGTAAAAGGCAGAACTGTAAAAGTCACAGTCTCACAGTGGGAAGGATTAAGCTAGCTAATTACTGCAGCTGGCCAATTAACTGACTTTGTGAAATACTGGAATACAGCGATTTCAGTTGCTTAATTATCTCGAGAGGAAAATGGTGTCAGTCCTTTATTTTTGAGCACTTCAAAATTGTTTACAATTCCAAACACTGGCTTCCATTGTGATCCTTGACGAGAGACAGAATGCTAATTCGCCCCACAGTACCAAACACACAATGACAAGAGATGGTGCTGAGTTAAAAATCTAAACACTTTTGTCATCACTGACTTGTAAATCATTCCAAGTGAAGAACTACAAAGTTATCAGCTGCTACTGGAGTGTGACCAGTGAAACAACGTCTTCACCATGATGACATCCAAAGCTGCCATTCGAGGATGTTGATGTCAGTCTTAGTTTAATATTCTGTCTCGTCCCGTTATGTGATCTCTCGTCTTGTCTGGTTGTAGCTCTGACTGACAGGGACAAGATCAGAGTCCAGATCGAGCCTCTGTTTCCCACGATGATGGACACTAATAGTCTGTTATTAACACCCCCCCCCCCCCACCATCTCTTTCCCCACAACCTGTGATCCATTCGCTAAATAAGCACTTAGGGAAAATCACTGTCCTGTGCTCAACTTTTAAAGTAACAGCCTCGGGATGGACTGATGGTTTTTGAAATGCGTCAGATTGACTGCCACTGTGGTGCTTTCGGGCTTTCGTCGTTCTGCAGAGCTGACACTTCATTCCTGCTCTCTCTCTCTCTCTCTTTCTCCCTCCTTTCTTTCTCTTTCTCTTCCTCACTCCACTGAGGTTCAGCCCGTACTCCACACCTCTATGCAGGCTCCTTCACCTTTGCCTCAAACACGAATAAACAGCTGCCCTCAAATCCCACTTAAGATTCTGAGCCAAAGCTGCCACTTATTTTGCAGAGGACTGGATCAAATAAGGCCAAGAGCTGCTTGCAGGGAAGGGGGACCTCTGTTTCAATGCAAGGCCTTGAAAACACAACAATATAACCAGGCTACATACTGCGCATTCTAGTACATAAGCTCTCCCAACACGTCCCCTGAAAAAAAGGAAAACGTGAACCAAACACAAAAAGTGCTATTCTGCCCTTGGTTTTAAGGTTAAGTGCTTGTATTGTATGAGAAAACTCCTCCGGCTTTTTGTTCAGACTCTGGAGGTGTATATTCAATTCAATGGCAACATCTCCTGTGACTAAAAAGTATAATAATTGTTCTCTGTTCACAGTAATTAGATTAGGAAATATGTGTGTGTAAGCTGTCTTATTCCTAATGGTTACTTACCGATTATTTAATCAAACTCAGACTCTAATTTACATTTGATGAGTTCACAAGTCGAATACAAAAGCAAATTAAACATGTTCATTCCCCACTTCTATTCCACGTAATGTAATTATTTTTATTAAGACTGGTGATATGTCATTAGCTCCAGACAGTATGGTGGGCATCAGTTAATAAATATGTCTCTGTAGTCTGACACTGACGCAATTGTATTATGTGAATGGTTATTTGTTTCAATGTTGCATTAAAGCAGCTCAATGATCTGACTTGGTGCCTCAGTTTAGGCATGGCTTCCTTGATGAGGTTCATTGCTAAGCAGAAAGCAGATAAAATACAGCTTTAATAGATGATGTTGTTACATCCAAGTGAATACTTAAAGTAAGAAATCGTGGGGGGGGGTGGGGGGGAGGGGGGGGGGGAAAGAAGGGGGAGGAAGAAAGAAAAGGGGAAGAAAGAAAAAAAAGGGGGAAGGGGAAAAAAAAAGGGGAAAAAAAAAAAAAAAAAAAAAAAAAAAAAAAAAAAAAAAAAAAAAAAAAAAAAAAAAAAAAAAAAAAAAAAAAAAAAAAAAAAAAAAAAAAAAAAAAAAAAAAAAAAAAAAAAAAAAAAAACAAAAAAAAAAAAAAAAAAAACAAACAAAAAAAAAACAAAAAAAAAAAAAAAAAAAAAAACCAAAAAAAACAAAAAAAAAGGCAAAAAAAAAAAAAAAAAAAAAAAAGAAAAAAAAAAAAAAAAAAAAAAAGGGAAAAGGGGGGGAGGGAAAAGGAAAAAAAAAAAAAAAAAAAAAAAAAAAAAAAAAAAAAAAAAAAAAAAAAAAAAAAAAAAAAAAAAAAAAAAAAAACAAAAAGAAAAAAAAAAAAAAAAACAACAAAAAAAAAAAAAACAAAAAAACAAAACACAAAAAAAAAAAGCAGAAAAAAAAAAAAAAAAAAAAAAAAAAAAAAAAAAAAAAAAAAAAAACAACAAAACCCCCACACAAAAAAAGCAAAAACAAAAAAAAAAAAAAAAAAAAAAAAAAAAAAAAAAAAAAAAAAAAACCCCAAAAGGGGGGGCGGCAGGGGGGGGGGGAGCGCCGAACAAAAAAAGGAAAAAAAAAAAACAAAAAGCAGGCAAAAACCAACAAAACAAGAAAAAAAAAAAAGGAAGGGAAAGGAGAAGAAAAGAAAAAAAAAAAAAAAAAAAAAAAAAAAAAAAAAAAAAAAAAAAAAAAGGGGGGGAGGAAAACCAAAAAAAGGGGGGGGGGGGGGGGGAGGGAAAAAAAGAGGGGGAGGGGGAAAAAAGGAAAAAAAGGCACAAAAATTAAAAAAACCAAACAGAAAACAAAAAAAACGGGGAAAGGAGGGGGGGGGGGAGCAAAGGCCCCCCCCAACAAAAAAAAAAAGAGGGGGCGCGGAGGGGGTGGTGGTGGTTCTCTTCATTACTAACCCCCCTTTTTTACTGGGGGGGGGAAAGGCGGTTCACATGAGTTAACTTTTTCTCTTTTTGTTTCCTACCGGGTCAGCGCGAGCATACATCAGCACCGCTGGTTGATTCCCTCACCCTATTGCCCTCCTGTTCAACTGGCCTCATGGGAAATCTATAGCTGCACCGTATTAAGTAAAACCTCATGCTTCAGGAGTGTAGTCCTGCTCCTGCTGACTCATAAAATTGATAAAGAGGCGGTGCTGACATCAGCTGAATATAATTCTATTAGAGCACCCATTTGTTGTTGGGTTTCTCTGGAGCTTCATTCAGTTGTCTAAATGACCCTTCATTTATTTTAGTGCCCTGTTAGGAAAGAGGGGCCGCACCTGAGCACTCTGGATGATACTCCGGAAGCCGAGCCATCAGAGCTCAACTGAGGGACGGAGCTGATGCATTTTCTCCTCCTCTTCTCTTGCTTTTCCCCTCCACTCTGCCGCTAATGCATGTAACATTCTCTCGTTGTCTGGCTGCAAATGGAGCTCTTTGCTGCTGCTTTCAAAGTGGATTACTTGGTTTTTTTTCTTTCCGAGTTTTTCCTGTCCTAGCTCTGGCATGAACATTATGTGTCACGTATGGAATTTCAGCACAACTGTGTACGTTCAAACATATCAATAATTCATGTCATTTCAGTCCTTTTGTGTTTTTGTCAGCCGTGAGCTATTAAACAACAGTCTATGGGCAGAATGTTGGCTTTTCATCGTGTTTTACACTCAGTTGGATGCCCTGTCATTGGTAACCCCCCCCCACATTTTCACATGCTTGAAAGTATGCAGTTGTCTGCCTCGCTTAAGCTTCTGACACTGCACCATTTACATCCCATCTACACTTCATCTTGTTGACTTTTACAGTATGCAGTTCTCCCATTTTTTCCGCATTCAATTTCTTCCTTCATGTCTTATTCTCTTTCCCGCTGTACGTCAATCTCTTTTTTTTCTCCCTCTGCCCTGTCTATAGCTTTCTATTCTTTCTCTCTATCTCTTTCCCCTGGCGTGTCTGAGTCGTGAGCAGGAACAGGTGGCCGCTGACAGGAAGTGGGTTGGCTCGTGCTTCAAGTAACCCTTGATTCTTCTGGTTCACCCAGAGCTAAATACTCCCCACCGTGATGTGGCATGTGTGCGGGCCAAATGGTTGTGATGTTGTCGCTTTTCTCAAAGCAATAAAGTCAGCAAATGTACAGCTTTTTACCTTCAATTTCACCCTTTCTTTATTCTCTCGCTTGCCGTTACTCTCTAATTCCCCACTAATGAATGAGAAGAGAAAATAAAGGTGTCCATTCTGGCCAATATACACTCCTGTACCCAAGGGAGAGACCAACATTTTTATCAGAATGCAGCATAGAAAATCTGCTTAGAAATATAGGAACTATTGGATAGGACAGGACAACATGTCATTCTGCTAAATAAAACATCCCATTCATTATTCATTTTCCTTGTTTTCATTTTAAACAAATTGTATATCCGAATACAATACACATTTTCTATAGGCTCAGTCTGGCACTTTTTTAAGAAACAGTTCCAGTGGTGGTTCCATGGTAACAGAATTTTGGATAGTCATCATAGAAAGATGAATTGGTCATGTGACAAAGGCTGGGAAAATTGGCCAAGTGACAGTACTGGATTGGGTGGAGGGGGGGGCAATAATATTTCATGGGGGGGCCGTTGCAACCCCGTGCCCCTCTTCTAGCCCCGCCCCTGGCTGGGACCAGCAGGACCTCAAGGATATGAAAACTATGTATACTTTCATAAGGCCCAGAGGAACACGGCGCCTTGATGCTGTAAATAGTTTTGATGAAAGAAAATGCCAATTGGTAATAACACCTTTCTCTGTCTCTTCATCTCTCATACTTGATCTATATGCATCATACATCCATCCACACAATAGATTGCCATGTGGAATTTCCCGTCATCTTAATATGAACTCTTGAGATCAGATTTCAGATTTGCATAAGAATATGAGGCAGATATAAGACTGGTCTTTCTTCTTGGTATGAGTTTTTTTTTTTTTTTTTTTTTTCAAGAAATCAGGTGCACACGGCCAAAATGCCAGCTCCTCTTCCTCCATCTCTGCATCCCACATGAAAGCGATGGTTGGAAAGGTCATACAAACACAGTGTACCTTTCACCGGCTTTCCTTTGGATCAGTAAGCCTGAACGCTGCGGTCAATAAATCGGAATGACATGATGCTGTCTGCGGGTTCCTACCTGTCTGTTGTTTCATTCATGGCGTCTCTCTGTCAAGCCTGTCTTGATCTGGACACTCCAACCAGCCTTCGTTAGCTCGCTGGCTGCCGAGAACACTGACGTTACCCAAAAAGCTTTTGACAGAGAGACATAACAGGATGGGCGAGTTGAAGCGAGCGCCGCAGTTTTGCAATATGAGACCAAAATACAGCCTTTAAAACAAGGATTCATACCTGAGAGACTTCTAGATTAAGATTCATAAAAAGATTAAGGTATCAGTTTTCATTTCCGTGTTCTCACACAGACAGACACAACCATGTCTGTTTTTTGTTTTTATATATATATATATATATATATATATATATATATATATATATATATATATATATATATATAAATATAAATGTCTCCCTTGAGGTCTATCTCTTGTGGAGATAAAAGAAGCATGTTTAGCTTCACAAAGGTGATGAAGCATGCAGGCTGGAAAAGGTTTCAACTCTTTCAGCCTTCCCTTTTGGGTGTGCTGACAAATTGATCCGAAAGTATTCAAACCTGGGTAAAGGCAAAGACGCCTGTGTCCACTGAACTCGCCATGTACCCAGGTTACCATGGCAACCTCAGGCCACTCATGCTCCTGTCTCCAAGCAGCCTGCAGGTTTCCATCAGTGCCTGAGGTGTGGTACTGTGGTTTGTGGATTCTCCCCATCCATCCTTCTCTCTCTCTCTCTCTCTCTCTCTCTTCTCTCTGTTGTCTCCACAAAAAAAAGCTGATAGAGTGGGGAAAAACTGCAATCTCTTCTAAATTTTCGCTGCCAGTTATGCACAAAGTGACACTACTGACTGTACATCATTTTAGCATTTGGGCCATGCTTCTTTTCCATCACATTGCAATTTTTGCCCGTGTTCAAAACAATTGTTTCTCTTTTTCTGCTGGTCAAGCACAAAACACTTTGTGACAATATCAGTTTCAATTGCTTGCTGGTACTCAACATTGGTTCCATCAGTAAAAGCTAAATTCACATTTTGACTGGAGCACATCCATTTTTTCCCACTACAAACCTAGGCTACACAATAACAAGTTAATGTGACGTGACTGAACAACTTTGGTTTCTGTTATTGGTGGGTGTAATTAACTCATCTCACCTGGGGCTGCCGGCCCCGTGAATTCATCAAAAGAAACTGTGGTGACTTGATGCATTTGCTGCCAGGGCAGAACAGAATTGCAGGAGCCTTGGAGCTGAAAGCAATAAACTACAACAATTCACCGGTTTATTTTTTTTATTGTCCAGTATACCTCTGCCTGGAAACATAGCTGAAAGAAGTTCAGGTTGGATCTTTTAGAAAACAAGAAAACACTCAAGCACACCAAGCTGCACCACCAATATTTGCCTTGCTATGAAATCGATACTTGCCCCCCCCCCAACACATGGCCCCAAAGGTTCACTTCACACTTTCCTCGTAAAGGATTTCCAGCGCATTGGTGAGTGCGGTGTAAAAGAAAATGGATTGAAGCACAGTCTGGGTCATCTTTGTCCGAGCACAAAAACACAGGTGCTTTAAGAAAGGGCAACAATTTTATGGGGATACAATAAAACGTCTGTCATCTTTCGAAATGAAAATGCTGTAAAAATGCATGAAAAAGGGAAGTGCTTGCCACAGTGGAGCAGTATGAAATAGTAAAAATAGAAACCTTTATCACTTCATTACAATGAACTTGGGGTTTTGTGTTGTGTTGTGCCACTGCAGGGAAAATACAGTACAAACCCTGCATACATTTTCTCAAAGTTATCTTAACTGAATTCTCTATATATAGCCGTATTTAAATGTTATCAAGAAGTGATGTGCATGTGCCTTCTTTTGGACTTTTGTGAGAGTGTCTTGATTTTGTTCAAGGCCTGCAAGCATAATAGGAGAGAAGGAAGGCTATTATGCTTCTGTGAAGGGGATAAAAGAGAGGCAAGAGATGTGATGTTGGTGAGTCCAGCTTTCTCTGGGCAGACTTCTCCCTCACTGCTGTATAAGACAATGTTTGTATTTACTCTGAAGATTTTATTTAGCACTCCCTGTGAGAAGTTCTTTCTGGCCACAGCCATCAACTGAATTTTACAAATCTACTGTACATTTTAAGGATTGGATGCTGTTATCTGTTGTATCTTAGCTGTGAAATGTAGCCTTAATGTGTCATTTTTTCATATACTCTTACTGCCATGTACTATTATTCTTCCATTAGGAATCGGGAATGTTTTTTGATCATGCACAACAAAAGAATGCAAGAATGAAATCCCCCCCTTCAATGCCATGCATATAGTGCCACTTAAATACTTTTTTATGAACTTCAATATTCAATGGAATATGTAAAACACAGCGCTTTCAAGCCGGAGAGTGGAATTCACTATGCGGTGATAACAAAATACTTTCACCCAGGGAGTGTTTTAATCCAGATCCGATCTTTTTCCTGAATTTAACTAGTCAGCACTGGATTGTTACAGCGCAGTTTAAAATACTTCTATTTTAGGTATGTAATTAATATATGGTCTAGGCTATTGGTGAAGTAGACGATGATTTTGAAGGGGGGGGGGGTACATTTTGTATAAATAATTCAGCAGAGGCAGGGATATGTAGACCAGAAAGGGGGGAAATCCCACGCATGTGTGTGCTTGTGTTTTCCCTGCCTAGAGTGGTGATACCCGACCCGAGCCCGACGGTACCCGTACCCGGCATTTGTTGTAAAATGGTGCTGCGGCTCCTTTAAATCTGCTTACACATATAGCCGACAGCCGACCGTTGACAGAAAAGCCAGTCGAAATGATCAGTCTCCCCGTGTTGGTCCAAAAAGTGCCACAGAACAGACCAAAGAGACGAGAGGAGACGTAATACATCTCTATAACAGCAGGCGGCGCTACTCTGTATTGTTGCCCAAGAAATGAAAACCGGCAGCTGATTGGACGAACGCGTCACATGGGTTTGTTTTCTCCGGAAATTCAAAGCCAGACTGTCATGGCGGCCGTTCAGAATACGATCTCATATTGTACTAAAATAGTTCACTGAAACGTGTTTCTGAAAACATTTTAAGCGAGAAATAGGCCGTGCAGTTGCTGAATCTGTCTTCATTTCAGCTCAACAAAGGTCAGTTTAAAAGATTTTCGTCAGATTTTGAGAGACTCTAGTCACCTCCTTCTGCTCGCCATTTCCGGGTGAGTCCCGACTGCCCTGCCGGCGACTGAACATGTCAGGTCAGCCAAAATGAACGCTGACAGCCCCTCAGACTGACGACGGCGCGGGACACACTGAACAGACTCGAGTCACTGGCCTCCCCAGACTGTCCAACGGCCGATAATCTCCTTGGTGTGTCAGCACCTTAAGAGAGCTCAGTGCGTGTGTGTGTGTGTGTGTGTGTGTGTGTGTGTGTGTGTGTGTGTGTGTGTGTGTGGAAAGTGGGCAGAAGAGAGATAGAGGAAGCATACGTGTAGATGCGACCGGAGCAGAGTTGGTGGAATAAGTTAAAGTTTTGTACACAGTGTGTGTGGTGTCCGATATAAACCCCAGACTGAGAGCCAAGGTCATTCATTTGCTCACCAGAAACGGGATATTAACCCCGACGTTATTCATGTTATAACGTCGGCCCTGGAGGTAACCAGTCTCCCCTGGTTTTCTGACCACGGTCGGAAACGAAGCAATCAGGAAAGGTTAACCCATTGAACATTTTAAATTAAACAGCTTATTAACGTACGCTTGTTGCCCCGTGTGCGCTGATCCGCTCATCTGTTGACATTTCCGAATTCCTTCCTACAGTTTTCCTTAATAAAAGCGGGCTTTCCACACAAACAAACTTACATGTGTCATTAGTAGGCCTATGAGAAAAAAAATGAGATTTGAACTGTGTCGGGCTCGGGTCAGGCTCAGACATACTGTAAATATCTTGATGCCTGTTGGGCTCAGGCCGGGTTCGGTTACTGCTCTGTCGGACCGGGCTGGGCTCGGACGGAAAAATGTGTCCCGAACTCCACTCTATCCCTGCCACCTTACTAACCCTCCTGTCATTGCAGGCCCAGCCACTCCCTCCGGCCCTGCAGTAACACCTTTCCCACCTTTTCCATCACCTGCTTACATACTCACCTGCTTCCCATTTCTCTAATCTCCACTCATTCCCTGCCAGATTGTGAACGTTTCTTATGTCAGTGCTTTCCAGCCATCTGAACCCGTACCTGAACCTGTTCCTTATACCTGTTCCTGGAATCTGAACTGTTGCCTGCCCTTGATTTTAGACAGACCCCACTGTTGCAAGTGAAGTAATAATAATAAAAATAGTCTTCTGATCTCAATAAAACCCACATTGAACATTTGTAGAAGGTGATAAAATACACAAATCACCATAAAGCATCATTACAATACCAAATAAGGAAATATATATTTCATATTGTTTAGACATAAAGAAATATATATTCATATTGTTTGTCAATGAAGTAATTGACAAACTGGTGTTTGGGTTCCATTGGACGCATTAAAGAGAGGTACATTCTGCCAAGCTCCACATTCAGCGACAGAAAACAGCAGCAAAATGTTTAAATTACATCTTTTTGATATTGTAAACAACATCAGCTGTCAGCCTTTTCCTCTCTCTAAACATGAATGATATCCCCTTTATTACTTACACAAGTGCCTACTGAAGAGTTCCTGGTGACTAAATTGTGGAAGAAGGCCAGTGTCTCTTTTTTCTAGATCTGTTTTGTATGTCTGCCTTTTGATTTTCTTTGAAAGGAGGGAGTTTATCTTTAGCATCCAATATTTGAGCAATTATGCAGCATCTTTCTCTCACAGATAATAACATGCAATTATTCTTGCAGCTTAAACCGCTGAGGTGAAAGTTTATGCCCTTTTGCAGCTATTGATTTCATTGGATTTTTAAAAAAATGCATGGGAATACATGTCAATACAAGCATTTTGCATGACCAAAACTAAGCTAAACAAAATGAATGACAAATGATAGAAACTGACCGTAGTATCAGTATATCAATTTTGCAGCTATTCATGCTTGCAAATTTAAAATATTCACAGTGGTTTAAAAATACAATAAAAGGAAAATTGAATGCAGCAGCTACGTTAAACTCTGCATGCACCCACCATTGAAATAAGTACTTTCAATCAGAGGGTGTGCTATCTGCCATGTTATGTGGACTCCAGCTGCCTGGGTCCCAAGATCCCCCTGTACTTACTCTTTCAACGGGTGACGTTGATCTCCCACTATGAGCCGTCCTAAAAGACAACATAAAACCAGCATGAAGTAAACATCACTCCGGCTAGTCAATCAGCCTTTTCTCCCCCGTCCAATCAATTGAGTGCTTGCCTTTAGAGGCCTGAAAATAGATTGAGGTTTGCTTTGTGTGGCACAACAGAAGAGAGTGCACTTAACTACAGGGAGAAAATGGGTAACATTTCCATCCTCATCTCTGCAAATGTACATCAAGAGGGGTATATTCCGTTTTGGTAACATTTGTTCAGGGTAGTGTGCTTTCAGAGTCCATTCTCCTGCCCGTTCTCTGTCTCCTAACGTCACAGCGTAAATGTTTCCACATATCTGAATCACAGGTTGCAATCAGAGAGACTATCATTAAGGAAGCACTCAGGCCTTTGAATACACCCCAACCTGCAGCATTTTAAAGTAATACTTGCTATTAGGCTGTAGGCTTGAAATGTGACTGTGAAAGTTGGTAGTTTCCACCTTTTGTAATTTAGGATTTAATGCCCTTCTACAATCAATTTCAAAGGCCACCTATATGTGTACATTTCCCTGACATTCAACCTCATGCTGTCCAAAATCTGCCACGAGTGATGTTCTAGCAGAAGACAAACTAAAAGCATGCACTTCTAGTTGAGGAAGTGACTTGTTGTGTGTGCAGTTTTTATCTGCTACAATCCCATTTCATGGTGTTGGGTTTTACCTGTTTGGCATTAAGGTTTACTGATGTAGCTAATCTCCAGGACAGCCATCAGTGAACCTACAGAATGCCAAGCTGTTACTTTAGAATATGACACTAATACTACTCAGAATTCATAGAAAACTGTTTTTTCTGTTACACATTTCCAATGCTGGAGCAAAAGTAAATCAGTTTGAGATTTTATACTCCTTCCTGAATAGCAGAACGATAGAGTAGTACCTTAAAGTGATACTCTATCTTTTAAAACCTCTGGAGGTTTGAAAGGTGGCAGTTCAAAGTTGTTTCACAGAAAAGAGGTGCTGTGGTCAGCTTAAATTAACATCCGTTACAATGTGCCTTCGACTTCTCAAACCACAGCTGCTGCAGAGCTTCAATCTTGTATTACTCATGTTCCAAACACACTCTTTGCCTGAATATGTCTGAGCTAAATGCGATGCTTTTATTTGTTTGGTCGCAAAAATCACACGACAATCATTTTTTTATTTTTTTTATTTTAATACTTTTCAATGAAAATGAGAATAATGATACAAAAAAGGTTATTCCCTCCATTATCGTGAATCATATCGCAATCGCAATATCAGTCAAAATAATCACAGTTAGATACTATCGTCATATCGTGCAGCCCTAAAGGAAATGTCAAATATAGCTTTAGCTTCATTACAAGTTTTGGTGATTATGATTCAAATTCAGTCAATCTATCTTTCAGTTGATAGTATGTATGCATGTAAGTTGGCCTGATGGTGTCCAGAACCCCTGTGTGGAAATGGTGATGGTGACTATTATCTGTGATCATGTTTCATTTACAACCCTCATTACAATGAGTCCGGATAGGAACAACATCTTTGGTATTTGAGATCTTTGTTTTATAGCTTAGCTGTCTGTTCACCACCTTTAGCCTGATATGAAATCAGTGATAAGGCCTCAGTTTGCTTTAAACAAAGTGCTTATTGGATTGTTCAACATCATCTGAAACCCTCTCCTCCCAATCCTTTACCGTAGAGATCAGGCAATCTGTGTCCAACAACATTCAAGCAGCGATTGGCCAGGTGTGCAATGGTGAGAAAGTATCCAGGGTTTGAACTTCTCTCTCAAGGTCTCTTTTTTCATTCTTCACACAACTACTTTTGTCACTCTCTGTGTGTTCAACTGATTGCAGCAGAATGAATGCTGCCGAGGAAAGAAAGTCTAAAAGTGTGCGCCGTTTGTGTCGCTGTTTGAACAATTATTGCGTCTCTTATCTCACCGCCTTTGAGAGTGGCCATTCAGAACAGCTGTAAACACTTTAAACTTGTTTGGACGACACCTTGTAAAAAGTTGTCTATTTCAAGCAAGCAACAGCCTTTACAATGCCTTAATGGTCAATCTCACAATCCTTTATCCATCACTCATGAATAAGTTCCTGAACTCAATGGGTCAGTTGCTTCCCCACTGTGCAGTCCAACTTTTTCTAAGAACATATTTTCCAGGAGCTGGAGCTGTTTCGAGTTGCTCAGTAGCTGATCTTCATCCCAATCACATCACACTCAGCTTCGCACTACGAATCGGAGGTCATGGTCCATGCCAAAAAAGGACAACGTCATCCGCAAATAGCAGAAATCATCATAATGTCACTAACCCAGGGATATAAATACAGCTGAGATAAGGACAGGAGATGTTTGAATGTACTAAACTTCGCTACATATCGTCTGCAATCAACAACAGATGGGAGGAATCATAGAATAGTCCCACTAGTAATGCATATATTAGGTCTGAAAGGGTGTGAAAGACACATTTTCTGATTAATTACAATTCTAAAACGCCCACGGGTGTGATATGAAAATTTGCATGCAAACATTTTTTCTTATTAAATAGGGACAATTTAGTGTCAGTCCTGTTTGCCATCTGCTCTGTGAACAATCTGAAATACAGGCCATAATTTTGGAGAACTAACAACATCAAGGACAACTTGAATCAATAGGGAGGGAAAATGGATAGAAAGGGGCTTATCAGCGGACACATCCAGAGTTTCTGTCTTCTTTTCCCCTGGTTTGTAATTGGGAGACTTGCCTAATTAAAATAGAGTTCCCAGGCAGTCGATGACGGCCGTTGCTGCTGTGGTTCTCCCCTTCAGATGTTCAATGAAGAGGAAGGGGTATTACAGCCATAAGGAATGACACAAAGCTGGCTATTCACACATAATTGCTCACCCAGGGAGGATGCAGTGAGTCTGGTGGCCTGACGAACGCCCAGCGTGTCAGTTCCTGTCAAGATGATGAAGCTCTCCAATGCCCCCCGGCCCTGCTCTGAGACCCCAGCACGGTCCAAATGAGACATCAATTTTAACTTTATAAATCCAAAATTGATTAAATTTGAGGTGACTGTAACTTCAGTCTAAGCCTTAGTTAGGTTTCCTGTGCAGAGGCCCCTTAACTGGGGCTTGCCTCGTCTGAGCTGTGGATTTATTTATGTTGTCGATAAATCTGTGTGTCTCTGGAAAAGGAGGAAGGTTTTGTTTGAAACCATCACCCGATGTTTAGAAGGATCTTTTAGAGCTTCATGATTGAGCTCAGTCCGTGAAGTGCCATGAAAGTCATGCCTTCAGCCATATAGATGTGCACAATGGAGGCCCTGAAACGTTTTACAATATAATAATACCATATAAATACATTTGAATGATTAAGCAGATTCTGAAAGACTGAATGCATGCTGGTAGAGGGATAGCTGGCTGCTTTAGAGCCTACATTTAGGAACCTACAATTAGTTAAGAGCCATGAAAATGCAATTATCTGTATTATTTCTCATTTTAAGTCTATTCAAACTTAATTCAAAATAAATGAATAAACTAGCCCTGCAAGCAGGTATACCAGGGTCCAAGCACCAGAGGCAACTCGGAACCGAAGACCACTGACTCGGAGTGAACAGAAGGTCAAATTACTGATCATTAAGTTAAAACAGTAATTCAGTGGTCGGTTAGCTCAGTTGGTAGAGCAGGCGCACATTTATATATAGAGGTTTATTCTTCAATGCAGGGTTTGAGTCCAACCTGTGACGGTTTATGGCATAATTTCTCTCTCTTTCCCCTTTAATATCGGAGCTGTCCTATCCATTAAAGGTGGTAATGCAAAAAAAGTAATCTTAAAAAAAAGTTATTAAAATCAAAATGTAATCAAATGTACAGTATATCAAGCAAACATAATGCAAATAATCTACAAAAGGGTTAGGCAATCCCATGTACTTGTACAACCGGTGTGACAATAGCACACACCAGCAGACTGAAGAACTCCTTTTTTCCCAGGTCATAATAAGACTGCTGAATTATAATTCAATAATTAGGTGCGCAATTAGTCACGGTTTTATAAATAGGCCTTGAATGTATGTACTTTTTTATCGCTTCTTATATTTTATTATTACATTTTTTTCTATTATATTTTATGTCTTTTTATGTTTACTCTTTTTCCCTCATTGCATCTTAGATTTGTCATTGACTTATTTTATTGTATTTAAATTTTTCTTTAATGGAGCCTTGAATCTTGTAGTGTTATTGATAATAAAGATTCTGTACAAAGGCCCCGACTATAAGTCTACCACCAATGTTTTTTTTCTTGTTCTCTCACTACGTTTTAGATCTACATTGTGTTCTGCGATGCTTTGTGACTGTTGACAGCCCTGATTCTTCAAGTCCAATCACTTTTTATTAACATGATCCTTTGATTTTGGAAATGCACCAAGCAATGTATGGGTTACTTCTGCTAACTCTCAGTGAAAAACCTGTATATTCTTCTAAATCATTAAGTGCTAACTAGTAAACAGAAAAAAATAATACCAACATACTGTTGCCTTAATAATTATGTTTCTTCTTTGACTCCATTTATTCTAAACTGTACATCTGACCGTTTCTTTCTAAATGCTCCTTGTTTGTACATCATCACTCACTGTTCTTGACTTAGTGATTGCCCATCCCTCTGGGGGGCAATGGTGTACTTGGGCCATTTCCAAAGTGCAGTGTTTCATCAATACTTGAGGGATATTATTTAATTTTCCATCCTAAAGGGCTGAGAGATTGGAAGGAAACAAACTGCCTTGAAACGTAATGATAAATAAAATTGCACTTTGCTGCTCCCAGGCAACTGCCTCCCTTGACAACTCCGAATACTGCCTATGCCTGCCTATTACGGTTGTATAATGATTTGGTCTACAGTGTAGTGTGATAGCATTTTACTACATCCTTTTCTGCTTGCTGCATTTTCCACGATCTCTTTAAAAAAAGCAGGGGACTGATTACAGTTCTAGTACATGCTCCTTATTCAGAGTTCTCTGACATATACATCATCAGAAGCACCCCAGGTTCCCACATGGGTTCATTTAAATTAGAAATCAGACAGAAGATGGACTAGCCAGGCTCCAGATATGACCTCAGATGACATGGATTCACATCTGGTACAGAGGAAGCCGGCCACATTTCCTCTGGAGAAAAAAATAAAAATGAGAGCGGATTAGAGTTTGAGTGATGTTGGCGCTGTAAAATAAATCAAATCTGACCGGGGGAGTCACTTGAATAAGGTGACAAATGACCCCCCGTGACAGACAGGGCAGTATTTTAATCTCCTTTAGTTAATTTATCCAGGGCCAGAGCACAACCCTTGGAAATCGGTTATTATTATCATTGCAACAGACCTGCCCAGCGAAGGAAGGATTTGAAGAAAAGCCTGGAGAAAACATTTATAAACCAGCGCTGAAGTCATACAAGGGAAATAATGAACAGATGTAATAGTGTAATTGTGCAACAGGGTCCTTGAGACAGAATTGTCTCAGGTCATTTAATAGATGAGCGCTGGCCTGTCTAAGCCTCGCCTGCATGTGTCCATGTGAGGAGACGCCAGTGGCCCAGTATGTCCTGACATGATTAAAGAAAAGACCTCACAGAGAAACATCTGTTTGGCCGGCAGACATGTTGTCACCCAGATGAGGTCGAAGGAAGGATTCTCAGGAGATTGTCATTTGGGTTTTTAATTTAGAAAATCTCCTCTCTACTTCTATCAGTTCAACTCTTTCCGTCTTTTAAATCTGCTCTCCCTCATTTCCCCTCTAATGTGACGTTCTATTTGTAAGACGTTGCTCTATTTAAGGTATTCTTTTCCGTTTAAGTGGCACTTATTACAGTGCGTTCAACCAATTTTGAGTGTTAACATAACAAACATAAATGATGAGGATGTCAACACAGACGGTGCTGATCATCACTGTGTTTGCAGTACCATTGAAAGGGTTATTCAGGGACAAGATGTAGCAGGCAAAATGTAATCTGTGTTTTACTCAAAGGGGACAACCTAATGAGAAAATAGGGCTTACATCTGGGGGAATGAGATGCGGTTATTACATTAAAACAGATAACAACTCTTTATGCATCAAACTCCTACTGCAGCATCATCTAATAGCAATGCTCCTTGGAGATTAATGCTGGAGGAGATATGAATTGCCACGTGATTGATGGGGTCATTAGCTCAACTTTCACATGGGAGCACAAATGTAGAAAATGCAATATGATGTTAGTTGTGGGGAGAAAAAGGTCAGTAAGGAATCCTACACAGGGTCTAAGAGTTTTTTATTATAGTCCTCAGGGTTAGTCAAGTTATTAAAAGAAAAACCAAGTAATTTGGATGTGAATAAAGAGATATATAAAGCTTTTAGAGAAAGATGACTGGCAGTGTTTCAAATGAAATGAAACTGATAAAGTCTAAATGCATTAGTATCCAGCAATGCTTCACTAAAAGCGTTTTAACAGTTTATTTGCACCGAGGAGCCACATATTTGTGTGTCAGTATTGCTGTGATATCACCTGTATTTGACATTAATTTATCTAACGGCACTCACACGACACAGTGTTGAGGCCCTGTCATACCACCAGCAGCATTCGACTGTCAGATTCCATAACTGCTTTATGTTAACTTGACAGACGGTGTAATTACTTGTTAACAAGGGTGGAGGGGAGGGGACTATATCTGAATATCTGGCAAACACACATCCTGCGAGGTGAGGGACATAAAATGACCCCTGTTCTAATCGGTTGCTGTAGAAACTGATTTTATTTATTTTTTGCTCTTGTCAATATCTTTGGTAATGCTGGAGTGTTTCTGCACATGTCAATCAATAAGCAGTGCTGTAACATATTTTCGTTGGATGTTATATTGATGCCGTCTGTGTTTCTGTAGGTGTCACTTATTTTTAATTGCCTTATTTATTTTTGCTGATGCTAAACACACCAGATAATAAAACAGGACATGTTTGAAATAGAAGAAAAAAATATATACCGTATTGGGCTAAATATGACACAACCCACCCACCCTTCACCTCCACTTACTGAAATGTTATTTCCTGACAATATTATAAATACATTCAGGCTAATTCAGTACAAATATTACCTAGGTTTACATTCAAATATAGCACACATTTTAATTGCAGCATTATTTTGCTATAAATGGTTTTCACCTCAACCAAAGAAATAATAAATAAAAAAATGCTGCAATATTTTTCCTTGCAATGTTCGCTTTTTCCGCTCTGCCTTTTTATGCACAAATTGACAAACAGCTGGATGGAAATATACTAGGTTGAATCTTAAACCTGCATTCATGTTTTCTTTTACTATACTTGGGGGCCGTTCTACAAGCTGCCAAAATGACATATTATCACTTTAATAAGTGTTAGCAAACAGTTTACTACATCCAGCAGTCCCAGAGCAACAGTAGCATTCAACGGACAATATTTCATATGAAAACGACACAGATTATTTTATTTTTTTTAAAGTCAAACCATCACAGTTATTTTTTCAGAGCAGATAGGGGGCTGCTATGCCAGGTTTCTAGCTTTAGGCACGGCAAATATTCAGGATTAGGATCAGCACTCATGTGCCCGTTAAGAATGATTGCGTTCAGGAAAGGCGCTTTGGTTTATTGAACACAGGGATTTATCTGATCCTCTCAGGCAGCTCAGATCGTTTAATGCTGCCTGGCTTTCCCCCAAATGAATTCCTGTGATTAGACATGGCACAGCCCAGCCTATCAACTCCAATAAAAGGGAGAGGCAGTGAGGGGGGGGGGTTTACATAAGTCCAAATTGTTATTGTGTCATATTTTATTATTGGGAGTGAACAAGATGAGCAGGGAAAAAGTGCAGCAAGAGATGGTTCCAGTAATCTCAGGTGATATTTACCAAACCATGAGGTGAAGAGAGATTCTTTGACATGGTCCTTTTCTGTTTCGAAAGCCAAGGATTATTACATGATTTACACAGGATTATCAAATCATACACTCTCATATTTAGTTATCAGACTGTGTGCATGTGTACATGAGGCACAGCAAGACAACATGCTGAAAGGCAATAGAAGATGTCATCTTAAGATATTAAAGTTTTGATTAATGCATTTTTATTGTGCATTCCCCGTTGAACATGTTTAAAACATCTCTCTTCGATGACTCACCCTCTGCTTCCAAAACATCCCACAGAGTGCAAAGCATTTCCTTCTGACAGCCAAAGCTTGTTGATCTTCCTCCTAAAACCCAGAGGTTTACATTGTTAGTGGACAGTACAAGCTTTTTAACAGAATATCCTTCTAATAAGCTTTCCCCCTTAAATCTGTTTCTAAGGCCTCCATTAGACCTGTTATCTCCTCTCTGCTTTAAATGAACACAGAGATGCAAGAACATTATGTTTGTTTAATAAAAAACATTATTCATGTTTCTATTTTTAGATCATGCTTCGCTTACATGATATCCAAAGTTTAAAGGCTCTGAAAATGTATTTCTCTATCAGCTCCATACTGTGGAAAAGAAATTGTGTCCTAAAGTAGGACCCTGTTCCTCAAAGTGGGACTAGTTTGGGTATTTCCATATTTGTGCTTTTGTCTGTGCTCTGTTAGCACAACTTAAATGTTCTGAGAGTTAGCTGGTTGTTTGCATATGTTTCCAGGAAGATGCCATTGTCGATCAAAACAGATCAAACCACATCCAAACAATACTGAAGAAGCAGACTAGCTTAGATTTAAACGAAAAGTTTAGGAAAGTATGCATGTTTGTTTTCTGGCGAAGATGAGAACATTGATACCACTCTCATATCTGTTTGTTAAATATGAAGCTACAGCCAGTCACTGCTAGGCTTAGCACAAAGCAGGGAAACAGAGCAAACAGCTAGCCTGGCTCTGTCCAAAGGTAACAAAATCCAGAGCTAAGAAACTTGGCACACAACCCTCTGTAAATCTGCAAATTGTTACACTTAGTTTTTGTGTTTTAAACTTTTAGATAAAACATGTTAATTAGTAAGCTTTAGAAGTGCTGGTACTGTAGGTAGATTTTTGTTATTGTCGGACAGAGCTAAGCTAGTTGTTTACCATGTTTCCAGTCGTTGTGCTAAGCTAAGCTAACTGGCTGCTGGCTGTAGCCTTATATTTAACATCTGTCTCTCTAACAGAAAGCAAATACTTCCCAGAATGCTGAACTAATCTTTTGACAAATAATCTCTAAGAAGTTTTTTTTTTTTTCAAACTAGCTGATCATTATGTTGTCATCAACATGAAGATTCACCGCATCATGTTGGAGTTTTTTTTTTAATCACATTAGGCGATGTGGGAAGATGTTATGAGATAGCTGCCAATCTGGAATTAAAGGGAAAAGCATGATGTTGCACTAAGCACTGAAGTTGCATTGAGAAACATCTGTGATGACAAAAGTCGTTTCTGGTGTTAAAATGGGTACAAATTAAAACTTCAGACCTGCTGCTTTGAAAACAATCTATAAAATCAAGCCAAAATCATAACATTTACACAATAATGACCATTAAAATTGTGTGCACACATAACTAGGCATAACGTTAAACCCAATGCATTGGTTGCCAACTAGGACGGACAATATACTCTGCGCTGACCGTTTGTTACGGTGAACTTTTGATTGACTGACTATCACGGAGATGCGCGACGCAGCGTCGGACCTAATTACCAGGACTGGTGTGGGTAAAGTTACTGCTGCTAAACCCATCGTCTGAGTAACAGTTAGCGGTGTAGAAGCACAACTGAAAAAAACGACGGTGGTTAAGATCACTGCAAAAGCACTTGCTGATAAATTAGACAGGTTGCAAAGTGCTAGAAGGCTAAGCTACACAAAGTAAGCCTCAATCATGTGATTTTATTAGTTTAATGACTCAAAAAAAAAATTACATCATCAGCGACTATTCGATGTCGACTTGACTTTTATAACATCTGAATCGACTTTGAAAGTCATGCAACCCCTTGTTTACACTGAGCACTTGCATAGTGCAATTCAGTCGTAGTTTAGCCAACCCGTTCTTACTCCCAACTCGTAAAATACTGAAACTTGGTCAGTGGCTCTCAGCGTCAGATACCGATGCTAAAAATCACCCTTTAGCGTCTGTATGGAACGTACCGGGCAGACCAGCAGCTTGACCGCGGCGCTGTAAGATGACATAGTATTAATAGCGACAACGGTAGCGAGTAGTATGAAAGACCGAAAATCCACGGAGGAGGTTGGTTGGGGTGGTGGATGGGTCAAACAACACAGGACTTTCCGCCAAGAAATGTCACTGAAACGTACATTTGGTAACCCCACCCACGATCTCTTCCTAAACCTAACTGTCCCGTTCTTGTGCCACATGTCAGTTAAACGTACATCCTGACCCAGAGCATCAAAAAGTGACGCCAAGGGTCCCTACCTAGCGTGTCTATATATGACGCTAAAGGAGACTTTTTGTGTCAATTACAAACGCCAAAGGCACCTGACCAAGTGTTGCTTTTTGACGCGATGGGAGTGAGAATGTGTTGGCTTAGCAGTGGCAGTGCAGGGGATGATGTTTGGATAAGTCCTAGATTCAGACCTGCTTATGCAAATCAATGTACCAATGCTACCCCATGAAAACAAACGGTCCATTAATGGTCGTCATGAAAAGGTGAAGGATACGATACGATAAGCAAGATTTCTTGACACTATCCGGTTTCATGTTGTTTTTTGAAATTGGTATTTCGTGCAGAACGAGATGTACACTTGTGGTGTAAAGCATCAAGCTGACCATTAAAGGTTTCATTAGACAATTGGCATAGATATTCGCAAATTGCATTCCACGTCCGACTGAGTTTTTACCAAATGTTCATGCTGAAACACAATGATCCATATCGTCTAGTAATGCCCAGCACTGTGTGAAAATCATTTCAATCATAAAGTGATCCAAAGATTTCCTCTTTTAGATTATAAAAAAATAGAGCTGTGATCTAATTTCTTTGTCCAAAAGACCAATTTCAGTGGGTACAATTGTGTGAAAGAGGAGCAAGATGAAACTCAAAGCAATATCTGGTGTTTCTATCTCCCCTAATAAGACACATTGTCTCTACGGTTATTATGAGACAGATTTAAAAGGTGAATGTTTTGTGTGCGAGGCATCCATGATACGCCTGAGAGCAATCTCATTGTCTTGCTTGGCTAGCGTGAATGCTGAGCTAACACCAGGGCTGTAATCTATCACCACAGAGATTGCACTTGTTCCAGCATTGTTTTACAAGCTGCTGAGGACTAGGGAAGATAAGCTTTATCCTGCCCTCACTTTCTATGTGAGCCTTTAAAATCCATCTGTCAATAAGATAGAAACAGTGTAGAATGGAACTGCATGCCTTGGTGAAATGGCCGGTGTCGCTAATGGGTTTGGTGGATTGAAAGTGAACATTCGTTGCGTTCTGTATCTCTTGAGATATTTTTGTACTTGAGATGAACTCGAGGATGGAGGTTTTGCAGGACCAAACTATGTTCTGTTTTTAGGTTTCTAACCAAAGACTAAAACTTTTGAAATCTTTTTAAAGCTGCATCACTTACGTTAGCTCTTTGGCACCCTGAAGTGGACTCCATATACATGTATTTTTCAACCTGTACAACATTATGCTTTTTATATTCTCAAAATGTATCAGTTAGTAGTTCTATTTCTCATAACATTAGGACTTTATTCTTACAATATAATCACTTTTTGGCTTGTGAAACTATTACTTTATTCTTGTATGACCTTTTTCTTAAAGATATGACAACTTTACTCAACTCAACGCTACCTGGTTGCTGTTTTAGAGACTGTTTTCTTTCTTAAGTTTTTAATCATTCCTGATCAGTGTACAAAAAACTATTACTATTACACTTACACACACAAATATTAACCAGGTTTACGTTCAAATGTAGCACACATTTTATTTGGAGCATTATTTTGCAATAAATGGGTTTTACCTCAACCAAAGAAATAATAAATGAAATTAAAGCTGCAAGCAGCGATGAACGGGCCCTCTCCCCTTGCCCCGGGGGTACTGGCGGACGCCGCTCCTTGTGGCCGTGCATTTGCGCAGCACTCAGACACTGCAAATCGTCACCAATAAAAAGGGATGTCTCTGCCGAGTTCAATGATACTTCACACAATAGTGTACAAGAAATGGGTCATTAGTTAATAAAGGGGGCGTGGCTTAAGCATTTGGGGCGGGGCGAACCGTCACCAATTAAAAAGGAACTCTTTGCTGAGTTCAATGATACCACTCACAACAGTCTACCTTAAACGGTTCACAAGTTATGAAAGGGGCGTGGCCTGTGTATATGGGTGTGGCTAGAGTATAGGGGGCGGCTAAATATCACATGTAGACCACAGATTCTAAGTTTCATGTAAATCGGAAGAACTTTTGCCAAAATACAACCGTTCCTGTTTCGACAGCCACCTAAAAGTAGGTTTCGCATATAGCGATTTTGCTAATTAATTTAATGACATTAAATTGCACTCGTGCTCGGGCCCTAAAAACGCTGCAATATTTTTCCTTGCAATGTTCGCTATTTCCGCTCCGCCTTTGTATGCACACATTGACTGTGTATGAAAACAGCTGGATGAAAATATACCTACTAGGTTGAATCTTAAGCCTGCATTAATGTTTTCTTTTACTAGACTTGGTTCTACAAGCTGCCTAAATCTCTAATCTATCTATCTATCTATCTATCTATCTATCTATCTATCTATCTATCTTGTTTGACCTTTTTTCTTACAACTTTACTGTTGAAACTCAACGCCTGGTTGCTGTTTTAGAGACTGTTTGGGATTCATTTCTTAAGTTTTGAATCATTCCTCATCAGTGTGCAAAAACATTTTACACTTATAATGTCTGTACAAGATTTCCCACCAGTGAACTTAGCCGACAGCAAAACTTCACCTGGGAAAAAAGACCCAAAGTAGGGCATCTCAGATAGAGACCTCCAGAGATCACCAGCTTAGAACTGATAAAATGGCTGGAAAATTACATTACAGTGTTGTTGTTTTTTTTAATTATTCCCGTTTTCTTATCTAATGGATCATGTACGTGTTTTTGTTCCTTTAATGATTCCAAAGTTTAAATTATTTTTTACTTGTACAACAAGCTAGAGTTGTTATTGTGGGGACTACTTCTCAACCAGAGAACCAAAGTTTCGAGTGCACCCTGCTGAAATTTCCTTCAGGACTGCTGACTCTCGATTAGCTTCAGATGCTCTGTAGCTGAATATCCTCTCTTTGAACAATTCCAAGAGAAAAGCAGTCCAGTTTTGCTAGCAATTGTTTTTCCACCGGACGATTTTTCAGCAATGCTAAGTGCCAATTACTGTATTTTACATGTCGGGAGACAAAAAAAAAAGGGTGTGTAGCGTGTCCAACCTTCTAACTAGAGGCTTTAGTGTCCAATAGGTGAGAAGTGGATTTCAGCTTCACGCTGTTCATGCTAATTTGACCATTTTCTGTTATTGACCTCTCCTTTTTCATATCTCAATATGTTCAGGAATTAGCATCATAAAGCTTTCGGAGACCACTGTTCGAATTACGGGGGGCATTGGGGGGTCCGACCCCCCTAGATGAGACTTGGACCTTCCCAAAAGGGATGAAAATAATAGTTTTGGGGGGGTACTGAATTTTTTTTTTATAAAATATAATGTTAGCCTATCCAAAATTGTATGTATTTAAATGCAGTATTACCATCACATATCAACAATTCAGGAAATAATCTAATGAAATCCCACCCTCACTCCCCATTGGGCTGTACCATTTCTCTGGTATGTTCAGACTGTGTTCTTTGCGATCAGTGTTGCCAACTTAGCGACTTTATCGCTAGATTTAGCGACTTTTCAAACCCCCTTAGCGACTTTTTTTCACAAAAGCGACTGGCAACAAATCTGGCGACTCTCTGTTGAAAAGACGCCGCCAGTATTGTCTGGCAAGCACGCGAGGTATTTCTCTCTTGTGGCAGTCACCTCTCTCTTCTGTTCTGTGACTGAGGAGTAGAGAAGCGGCCACTCCCCTCTCTGCTTTCTCCTCGTGTGCAGCGGCACTGCGCAGGCAGGTAGAAGGGGAGGGGGACAGGGTGCGGGGGCCGGTGTAGGTACGAGAGACCATGGATGTTTAAGAAGAGGAGAAAGACGGCGCTGAGCTGGCCTGGCCCTGGGCAAGCCAGCCTTCTTTGAGAATTCTTTATCGATCTTTCGCCCTGCCTTAGTAGAATTGTTTTTTTACATCAAATATAGGCTACCTAAGTAATAATTATAATTTAATATAAATTCCCGTAGTGAGTTTGTGATTATTTGGCTAAAGATTTATATTTCTTTCTATCTACCTTGCTGACACAACCACTAAGTTTTATGCAAATTATTGCGTAATGACGTCATAAATATGCAAATGAGCGTATGGCGTTGTCTATGAAAATAGAAATAGCTGTCCCCCCCGGTTATTCGAACACTGTCGGAGACACGCAAAAATCAAACATTTTCAACTCGCAAGGGCAGTGTAATTTGAGAAAATGAGAGTTTGCGTCCACATGTATCTTTTGGATTGACTTTATGTGCCACCTCTAAACTCTGATTCGCCATTATTCTTAAAACAAACTACAGCCAACATTGGTCTGAAGTTATATTTAAACTGTAACCACTTAACCAAGCATTTTAGACACATAATTTATACCAAAACCACAGGACATTGTAAGAATCATTAATTTAAAATGAAAAACATTGGCATTCCAATTACTTAACTGAGTACACATCTGAATCGACTGACGATGGGGTTGGAGTAAAGTGGCCTTCAGTTATCAAGTATGGACACAGATTAAAAACACATTATCATCAGTTTTCTCAGTTATTCAATCATTTTACAATTCACACCCTCCTCTGTATCACAGAAGGGCTTGCTGACTGAGACTGTATGACAGACACTGCCAGCAGAATGTGTGTGTATGAGCAAAGACGAGTGGGGAGTCGATCAGAAGCACACTTTCCACAATAATGAAAAACAGAATATTTGCTCCACATAATTCCCACTCTCTATTGTATCTTAAGTACCAGTTTTACTTTGTGATATTCTTTTGGTTTTGCTTTTCTTTTCTTTTTTTAAACATGCAATCCAGTCAGCGAGAGAGAGTGTTTTACTTATCAGCGAGGATGTTACCTTTGGCTTTTTCATTCTGCCGCCTCACTGTGAAGCTGAGTTATTGATGAGCCCATCAGCTTGATGCTGTCAAATGGCAATCTATCCTTCCTCCACGTTCACGCTCATCTCACCACCCCCCCCCCTCTCTCTCTTCTCCACCTCCGTAATCCTGGATTTTAATTTGCGCAGGAGCTGACCAAATGAGAGACATCCACTAAAATGATCTCTCTCTCTCTCTCTCTCTCTCTCTCTCTCTCTCTCTCTCTCTCTCTCTCTCTCTCTCTCTCTCTCAGCCAGTGCTGGTGGTGAGACTTTATTGGCAGCTCTCGTCTGCCATTTGAGAGTTCCTGGCCGTGAACAGGAGGTTGAAGGGAGGCTGGAGAGCCCGTCAGGAGGCAGAGCGTCAGGTGACACAGTGGGAATAACGAGATGAAAGGAAGAGAGAAAAACAGCTGCAGAGCAGAGTGCAGGGGTGTGTTTAAGCCTGAGGGAGAGAGGGGAAAGAGGTAGATGCTCTCAGAAGTAAAGGTGTCTTTCTCTATGGAGGGAGTCACAGTGGGGCCCGCGAACCCTGTATGACATTCTTTAAAGAGAACAGTTAGAAGTTGTCAACATTTTCCTTTTAACTCTCATGCTCTCAGGCAGGCTGGAGATTCTTTAAACTTCACTTACTCTGAAAAACAGCGTGTCAAGTCCAATGGAGGGTGTTACTGCTGTATTATTAATCTTTCTTACGGCAGATACATGAACTTTCAATTGTAGGACTGAGTGCCATGTGCAGAGAGTGCATGAGTAGTGTACATGCGCTGATGGGTTTGGGCAGAGACGGTTTAGAACCGAGACGCCCCAACTCAGAGTAGTTTCCTGTGTCACGGAGGCTTCGCCACTGCCATGCCTCTTTAGGAGACTAGCAGGAGGTTCTGAGTGTACTGATTCCAAAAAGAGAAAGTGAACTTGGACACAGATTATGAGCGATTCTTTCACTCACTAGTCACCAGAGGAAATAATGGAGCCATTCTTCACAAGCCACATATCTCCAAAACATTCTGACACTAAAATGCCATTTTCCAGACAGACACATCAAGAGAAAATTAACTTTGTTTGAGACCTGCTTCTGTCTCAGGACCAAACTCTCGCGAGATCTGGCAACACAGAGAAGCTAGCATCAACTAACGTTTGTTAACGCCCTTAACTAAGCTAATCTCTGTGATGCTAAATATGTCTTTTAGCTTTGTAAATATCCAACGTTAGCAAAATATCAGTTATGAACATATCAATACATTAATCAAATATAACTTTTTAATCATCCACTTGATGTTCACTACATTTCCAAACGAGGCCACGCCCATTTACAAGTCAGGAAGTGAGTACCGTTTCATACCATTGGCGCTGCTTGAAATGCGCTAACTTTATTAGAGGATCTTTGGTTTGCGCAATGACTTGTTAGACGTAATTTGTTATAATATTTACATTATAAAGCCCCAATCTGTAATTCTCAACCATATCAATTAATATATAAATTAATTAATACAAATATTTAATATAAAAATATTAATATGTCAATTAAATAATTGAAAAGTCTCAACTACACATGGACATGCGTGTTTCTCAATCATAATTAAATTAAAGTTCCTGCTGTGTTCACAAACATTTCAGATTTAAACGTACACCTGTAAAAGCCTAAAAAGTGTTCACAATCAACATGGGAGGCTTGTTGCTATCCTGCATTTAGATTTTTGTTGAGTGAGGAATCTTAGTACGGTAATCTTTAGTTTAACTATTTAATAACTAAAGTAACTAAGTAAAATCAAAGGTTATAATTTTTATGACTTAAATTTGCAATAACATTTTGTTTGCCGACGTTTGGGGCAGGGGAAACAATTTGTAAACACAACACTAACTAATATTAGCACCTCTTGGGTTGATATGTTGAACTTGCTTATTTATAACTAAATAAGCAACTTGCTGTTATAATGCTTATTATATTTAATTTGGATTCATGTTTCTGCTCACCTGGTGAATGTATTCTTTAAGTCCAATATTCCTTTTAGCTCTGTTTTTGGTCTCCACCAACTCCTGAGGGATATATCTGGCTCAGTATGTTACCTTCTTGCTGAGTCATGCGAACAAATCTTAATATAATATAAATAAATCTTAATTAAAAATTAATTAATCAATATTTATTGACGCAATCAATAAATATTGATTGCGTCAACTTGAAGTCTGACTCAACAGCTCTTTAAATGTCAGACTTAAAGTGAGTATTAACATATCAGCGTGTGATAACAGACTTCTGTTCCATCCAATGCTAATTCAAATAGCTACAGTACAGTTATGATACACAACTGAAATTATTTGATAAAATACTTTTTAAGTGTCAACATGATTGTTGTAGCCAATTCACACATGTGCTGTGTGAACATGTCATAGTAGGAAAAGCACAGTTGTATTCAAAACCATTACTGATGGCTGCATTCTACTTAGGAGAGACCCTGGTATTAAACCATTAATGATGGCTGCATTCTACTTAGGAGAGACCCTGGTATTAAACCATTAATGATGGCTGCATTCTACTTAGGAGAGACCCTGGTATTAAACCATTTATGATGGCTGCATTCTACTTAGGAGAGGCCCTGGTATTAAACCATTAATGATGGCTGCATTCTACTTAGGAGAGACCCTGGTATTAAACCATTAATGATGGCTGCATTCTACTTAGGAGAGACCCTGGTATTAAACCATTTATGATGGCTGCATTCTACTTAGGAGAGGCCCTGGTATTAAACCATTAATGATGGCTGCATTCTACTTAGGAGAGACCCTGGTATTAAACCATTAATGATGGCTGCATTCTACTTAGGAGAGGCCCTGGTATTAAACGATTAATGATGGCTGCATTCTACTTAGGAGAGACCCTGGTATTAAACGATTAATGATGGCTGCATTCTACTTAGGTGAGGCCCTGGTATTAAACCATTAATGATGGCTGCATTCCACTTAGGAGAGACCCTGGTATTTAACCATTACTGATGGCTGCATTCCACTTAGGAGAGACCCTGGTATTTAACCATTAATGATGGCTGCATTCTACTTAGGAGAGACCCTGGTATTAAACCATTAATGATGGCTGCATTCCACTTAGGAGAGACCCTGGTATTTAACCATTACTGATGGCTGCATTCTACTTAGGAGAGGCCCTGGTATTGTGCATGCTGACTCACTGAAATAGCTTACTGAGACACTTGATGGAATTGAGCCATCGTTAAGGTTATCAATTTCAGCTGTGCTTTTCCTACACACCATGGACATCGGAAAAACGTTTTTCCGAGTGAAAACGTCACCATTCACGTAACGTCCTGTGGGAATCAGAGGTGGGAAACTCGGGCTGGATTTTGATAACCGAGTTCCCCAGTTGGTGACGCGTTGTTGACAACTGACGTTTGATGGAGGCGACTTTGGTTCACTGAACATATTTCAATGATAATAAACTGTTTATTATGGAAACATACACAGACATAATATGTTTAAAATTATTCATAAATAGGCCTATGTATAAAAAAAAAAAACATTATCCGTGTCTTTTCCCGTTCGTTGTCCTGCAGATAACACAAACAAACACCTGGCGATGTGCTGTTTGGATACTCGCATAAAAAAACAGCAGATAATCTTTTTTTATTGTGGCCTCCATGTTTTCACACACCTGATGCTCTAGGCTACGGCCAACCATTGGTGGCAGTCATGCAAAAAGTTGTTATGCCAAACGCCAATATAACAGAAGAAGAAGAACACGCATCCCGACCATGTGAACGCTGCCAGTCGGAAAAACAACGTAACCTGGGGGGCGGTGCCTGTTATTTCGAGGTGGCATGAACGCAGCATGTGACAAGTCAAAATGTCTGCTGTGAAAAAGGCCTCACGTCACCTGCGCACCTGTGTGTATGTGTGCTAATCAGAAGTTAGAAAGGGGATCACAGGTGAGGAGGGGATTGAGGAATTAGGATCTGGGAAGCCACACTGTTTTTCAACCTCAGCTGTGTGCGAGTGATGTTTTTTAGATCTCGTCTGCTCGTTGTTAATCATTCACAGTCAGTCTTTTTGCAGGTGTTTTTAAATGCATTTATAAAATAAAGGACTAACCTTAAGACGATGGCGGACCTCATTATTTGCACCAGCAAGCGTTGGAAATGGTGTCGCATTTGGAATTTTTGTGGTCAGATTACTACTACAATGATTTTTTTCTCCAAGTAAATTATGTATTTCAAGCCTTTTGCATTTTTCAGGATTGTCACAAAACTCTATATGATGCCCTTCCTCTTCCATCTCTTCATATAGGGTGACCCACCTGCCTCACAGTTATTGAAGTGTGCCAGGTCTGCACATCCATCTCTCGCTGCTTTACTTGTCTGCAAAGATCTTCATGGCTGCCTCTCGCACGCTAGTGTCACTGCAGCGTGATAAGCTCCTGTTGGCTGGCCGTGTTGTTATTGCTTGCAGAGGCAGAGCCATACGAAAGAAAATGTCAGCTGATGCTGGCCTTTGTCTGCTGGAAAGGCCATATTTATGAGAGTATGTAAATCCAACTGTGTTGTTTCTGCTGCTCGTATAATACAAAGCAATATTGAACAGTGATGGAAGAATAATGAAAAGTGACCCGCGGCTAGCCTGTTATGTGTGCTGGGATATTTGATGTCATTTTGAGAAAAGAGTCCAACACTGTTTTCACACAAAGGGGGCTCCAGTAACATTTTTCTTTTCCATGTCCTTCCTGTGCGTTTTCGGCATGATGCAACAAATTATTCAATCTAATAAAAAATCCACACGTATGTAAGACAGACGACTTTATGCTGCTGAAAACAGAAAGTAGCTGACCTGTTGCAGGATGCAGTTTGATTAGTCACTGATTGTAGATTATGAATATTCCATGCTGTCCAAAGAAGCAAGTTTAATCTGCATGTTTGTGCTACTGAACCGAACGATCGTCAATCTAGTGACACAGCAGCCCCTGTGCTGATTCAGAAGCGACATGGCCGTCCAGTGAAATTTATGGAGATGTAGCAAAATGATCTACTGTCCGCTGTGGCCTTCCAGCACAAACCCCATCATGGAACAATACTACTGAACATAATACGCTGGGAAGCAAGAGTGCTTATGAGTTGTTCTACTTTAAATTACAGTATGAGCCAAGGTACCTAACATCTGACGGGAGCTCAATCACTACAGTACACTGCTCTGCCTCAGCAGGAGATTTAACTCACTGCCGACTGAAAACGGATTTCATCTGAATCAATAACGCTGTAATTATGCCTTCCATAGATTCCTTGCACCTGTATTCATCAGAGGAATCTGACATGTGTTCCCCTAAACCTGTCAGGGGTCTTGATTTGCAGCTGAACATCTGCTGGCAGAGGGAGGAACCTGGCCTCAGACTGTTTTGATGCTAGTTAATCTGCGGGCCTTCCTTATGATGAGTCATTTAGTGGGTTGTTTAATCAAACCGGATATTACGGTCTGGCTCGGCTCCAAGCACAAACCTTGTGTACACATTTGTAGGCTTTTGTTTTTTCATAAGGAGAAATTAGATTATTAGTTGAAGCAGCAGTGCTACACAGATGATTTTCTAATTGGTTTTCTTGGAGGTTTGTTTGTGTGTTGTTGAAACTGCATAAGCCAGTCTTCAAATATCGTCACAAGTTTGTTGCATTTTGTTAAAGGGCCCGTGGCATGAAAATTTCACTTTATGAGGTTTTTTAACATTAATATGAGTTCCCACAGCCTGCCTATGGTTCCCCAGTGGCTAGAAATGGCAATAGGTGTAAACCGAGCCCTGGACATAGGGTTGAAGTATGATTTTACAATTTTTAATTAATTACAATAATTACAAAAGATGTTTGTTTGATGTTTGCATGATACACAATGTTTAGGGATTTCCACAAAAATAATTGTAACCATTGGTATAGTCATAGAAAGAGCAATGGATTATGCAGCTTACATTAGGAGCTAAAATCTACATATAAGACCCATGCACCACACCGCTCTGACATGATATCTACTATCACAGTTACTTTTATTGCTTATATTTTACTAAATTGCCAGTAAGTCATTAGGTCTGAAGAGGGATCCCATTATTTTGTTTTGCCAATATTGATTATGTTCCACAGCGGTTGCTGTGGAAAAAGAGGGTGTAGAAATATATTGGGTTCAGAATAAGAATGTGCTGTACCTGGGGTGGCCTCGCTGTCTCCTCCTGTCTATGTGTAGATAAGAGGGTTCAAATTTGTGGAGCAAAAGTGCTCCTCATTTGTTTAATAAACAATTGAACAGAATGCACCTAATGAAATTCTTAAAGGAACAGACAATCTCTAGCGCAACTTCTCTATCTTCGGAGCAGAAAGTTGAGGATATCCAACCAATTGGCACACGCAATGGCGGAAGGAGGAACTAAGATGAATAAAAGAATAGGAAAAGGAAGGTCGGTGTCAGACCGGAAAGCTTTGTTGGTGGCTAGGGAGAGAAAGTCTGAAGGAGCGGCTGATCCATATGCATATGAAAGATCTGTTTGCAATATCATTTTACTAAAGATTGTTATAGTTTAACTGAACGAATCCTGAGTATTCATTTCTTGGTCTGCCTTTCAACGAACACAATAAGTAAAGGGGAAACTTTGAGAAGTGACCGGTGGTTCTTAAAAGACTCTGGCTTTTTGAGCAAGAGTAGAATCGGTCGCTTTTTTTCCTACAGTATCCTGCTCTGCCTTTGAGAAAATGAAAGCTCAGATGGGCCAATCTGGAATCTTCTCCTTATGAGGTCATAAGGAGCAAGGTTACCTCCCCTTTCTCTGCTTTGCCTGCCCAGAGAATTTGGCCCACCCATGAGAGAGAGACATCATGGCTTTCAAACGAGCAAAGTGGCAGTTGGTCAAGGCCACACCCCCACCCTCCACCTTGCCCCCCCCTCTCTCCTCCTCAATATCTACAGACACATAAATGGCACATACTAAGGAAAGCTCATTGTGGGACTGGCTCTAGTGGCTGTAATTCTGCACCAAGACTGAATTTCAGGAAAGAGACTTCAGATACAGTATTAGGGGACCACTAAGGTCTATATAAAAGAGACTTCAGAGACAGTATTAGGGGACCACTAAGGTCTATATAAAAGAGACTTCAGATACAGTATTAGGGGACCACTAAGGTCTATATAAAAGAGACTTCAGATACAGTATTAGGGGACCACTAAGGCCTATATAAAAGAGACTTCAGATACAGTATTAGGGGACCACTAAGGCCTATATAAAAGAGACTTCAGATACAGTATTAGGGGACCACTAAAGCCTATATAAAAGAGACTTCAGATACAGTATTAGGGGACCACTAAGGCCTATATAAAAGAGACTTCAGATTAGGGCTGGGCGATATGGACCAAAAGTCATATCCCGATATATTTTGGCTGAATATCGATATACGATATATATCCCGATATTTTTTTCCGCGAATTGAGAGCAAATGTTCAGTCAAAGCCCAAATCAAATATGACATGTCACAAGTAGTTTCATAGAAACAGTTGCAAAATCAAATAAATAATAAACCGGTTTCTTCACCTGGTTCATGATTAAATGCTCAGCTGTTCAAATAACAATAAAATGTAAACCTAAATACTGTATAACAGGAGTAACTTTTTTGAAATCAAAGCTCCATAGGCTATTTGTGATTCGTTCCAAAGGTCAATTAAGCTTTTGATATTAATATAATCTACTTTGTTAAAAATGTAATGCCTCATGCCTGTAAGCCTAGGTTATAGTCCCATTCTTCCACTTGATACTGCTTCCACTTAAGTAAACTAAAGATGAACTATCGACTACAAAACAAAGAAACTAATTAATGTGTTAATACAAAGAATATTTATTATGATCGGTTCACAGATCTGAGTAACGAAACTTCACCCTTCTGAATAAGAGTTTCTGCTTCAAGGTGAAGTTTAAACAGACTGAAATGTAGGCTCATTCTCCACTATTTATTTCTGTATGTATTTAGCGTTACATGTAATTTTAACGGGCACTGAGCTCCAGATCCCGCAGCCGCGTCGCTGCCCCGCTGTAGCTTCTTTCGTCGCCTCCCCGCTTAGTGACTTTCCCGATATGACATACAGTTTCCTGTACGTTTCTACATACCCTTACCCGCGCGGCTGTGTTTTGGCGCGGCCAGCTCTCCCCCGCTCAGTCAGTGTGGGGGATTGTTTTTCCATTGCGGTTTGTCTTTTCTAACATATTGAGTAAAGTCCATCTTTGATGCCGTTCAAAGTTAGTATGTTTGAACTCACGGCATACTTGCAGGATCACATTTGTATAATAATGCGATATTCTAATTCCATATCTTATATATTTTTATCGATATATCGCCAGCCTACCGATACAGTATTAGGGGACCACTAAGGTCTATATAAAAGAGACTTCAGATACAGTATTAGGGGACCACTAAGGTCTATATAAAAGAGACTTCAGATACAGTATTAGGGGACCACTAAGGCCTATATAAAAGAGACTTCAGATACAGTATTAGGGGACCACTAAGGCCTATATAAAAGCATCCAAAGAGCACCATGTCATGGGACCTTTAAAGTCCTTTTGTCATTCTTGTCATAGAGAAAGTTCAGAGAGGATAATAACGTAATTTGTTTGCAGTGTATTGTTATATGATCGCCTGGAAACCAGACAAATTTGCGAGCTCATGTTTAATTTGCTCTGGCAGATACGTCTGGCCCGCCTCCCGCACCTTTCTGCTTCCCAAAATGGTGAAGGCTATCCTGCCCTAATCTGCCTTACTCTCTGCTTCTGATTGGCTTTCCCTGGTTTTCTTAGGGGCAGAGTAGGGCGGGTTATGTCTTTGCCATCCTAGGAAACGTACATTTGACTCCATTTCCGACCAGGCCCTGGGCGGACCAATCACAACCTTTTATCTCACATGGGGCGGGTTTAAGACGATGACTGACAGAGGAACGTCACCGTCAAGTAGATCCGACCAGCACAATGCACCACGCATCTTCAGTATGATATAAAACATATAAGGTTGACATTAATGCATGCTAGAAATAAAGACAGACGCCTATTTTTCACGCGACACGCAAGCGTGTTGGAAGCATTTCCAGGCAAAATAGAATACGAAAAGACGTTTATATGTCATTTTGACACAAATACATGACATGATGATGTGTGAAAGTCTGTAGGTTTTGGAAATGGAAATGGACTTTATTATCTCAGGAAAGGGAATTGAAATATAAAAAATATATATATATATATATATATATATTGAAATATGTGCAAACAAATGTACAAACACAAAAAATATTGACAAAATAAAGTTGAAGAACACGCTATTATTTCATTTCATCAATGGGAAACATACCTGTGTACAGACAAGGCTAGCAGCAGCAGCGCCACGCAGCCAGTGTTAAGGAACCCTAAGTCTGCATTATGCACAATTTGCACTTTAAATGCTTGAAACTCAGAAATGTAAAATGTAAACTATACATGATTTGTAGTTAAGAAGCTATGACATGCCATGTCCACTACCCATATTATTTATTTGAATAATTTTTAGAGTCCTAAGGGGGTAAAACTCTTTAAGAAAGATTTGTTTAGCTAAAGCACTTTAGTTTGTTTAAACTAAAGTGTGCCTTCTTAGGAGGTCCTGGCTCCCCGCTGTTATAGAGAACTACACTATATACTGTGTATAGCCTATAACGGCTCCCTCTCTAACCATTTTATGTTAAATATTCAGTGTTGGGAAGGATACTTTCAAAACGTATTTCGTTACAGAATACAGAATACATGCCCACAAATGTAATTTGTAACGTATTCCGTTACGTTACTCAATCTGAGTAACGTATTCTGAATACTTGGATTACTTCAGGATTACTTCCACATTGAATTGCGTTTTATAAGTGTAGGAATGCAGCTATCACATCCAGCTTACTAAACAGGCCTATAATGGTGTGTTCTTTTTATTCCAACTAGCTGAATGTGTACCTGAACAAGCAGATAGATTATTGTATTGGTAGTCCCGAACTGCATACTACAAAAATCTAACCGCAGTCTTGCTACCACGAGCTAATTTTAGCTAACGTTAGCTAGCATGTCAAACGGGGCTAGAGCTAGTAAATCAGCACGTAGGAGAATGTAAAGTCGCACGTCAATGTTAAAATAGCAAGGTGACCAGTAAAACTACAGCAGACGACTACACATGGCTAATTAAAAAAATAGCTTACTTGAAGATGCTTCTTCAGGTTGGAGGTGGAGTAATTTGGACGCTGAAAGGAGGTTGGTTGCTGGCAAGCACTGGTTGCACTGCACAGTTATATTTCATTCTCCCTGTTCGTTCTTTAATGTGAAATGCTGTTTGAATTTCCAAGATAGAAACGTATTCCTGTCCTGGCTCTGTCGTGCCGGTTCCGACTCCATTGTGACTGATCACGCAAATAGCTATTTTTTTCGATTTCATATCGGGGCTTCTGGAAAATGCATAGAGTTGCCTTAATTTAGTCAGAGTGAATAAACTCGTGAAACAGAGAAGTATCGTCATGTAATCCATTGATTTCAACAATGTAACTGTATTCTAAATACCAACTATTTAAATTGTAACTGTAACGGAATACAGTTACTCATAATTTGTATTCTGAATACGTAACGCCGTTACATGTATTCCGTTACTCCCCAACACTGTAAATATTCAGTGTATTATCTCCCCCCCTGGTACTTTTGCTGTGTCCTTTTCCTGTTTGTCTCCACTTGTCTTATGGTTACGGCTGTCTGATTTTTCCTCTTCCCAGCTGTCTGTGTTTGAGGACTGTGTCTCCCGTGTCTGTACTCAGACAGCACCCGTAGCTGTCTCAGTCTCTACTCTACATGATGCTTGTATTAAAAAAAAAAAGCAATTATACTGTATACCCAGAATTCACACAACTGCATTTCAATCAGGTGCGGAAAAAAACTGTATAGGCACTAAATGTATGGCATATAGTAATTTGATTTTGTACATGTATGTTTATTTTGATGTTGTAGTGATGTTACAGACTCATTTCCTCATAAATTTCTTTGCCTGGAAATTTAAACTAGGCTATAAGCTCATGTGTTCCATTAGCTGCTATGTGTCATTTCTCCTCCTCTGGGGCGAAATATGGATTGTCACAAAGCCACACTTTTTTTCTTCTTCCTTTTTTCGGCCAAAAAAACCATCCCCCACATATGCTGTGACTACAAAGGAGGAGACAGCATTTGTAAAATAATGGTTTTGAAGAAAATGACAGGCATCAAATTTGGCCGTGGGTTGCGTTATGAAAAGGATCCAAAACATGTTTTATTTCTGCTTGATTGCTTGCATTTGAATTCTGCGTGTCTCATACAAATGCTTGTTTGGTTAAATTAAATCCCCAAAAAAATGTAAGGAGTGTTTGCTCACAATGCTAATTACATTGCCTCTTCCTCTTTTAAACTGATTTGTAAAGCCTGTCATGGAGCATAACAATGTCTTGTTTTTTGCGCAAATAATTAGGAGGCCGCATCCCCTGTCTTACACATTACACTCCTTGACATTGGAGAAAAACAATTTGCCTCCTCGTATTTCCCATTATCTCCTTTTTCCTTTTCCTTTTCTCTTCACTGCCACAGTGAGTTTGATCTGGACATCTTGCTCCAGTCAGTGAAAAGTAGCATCTTTTGGGGAAGGGAAACAGCCGTGGCTGGTGGGTAAGGAGTGCTGCTTCTCCGTGGAAATAGCTTTGGACACAGCTGTGTGCATGGCTGACTCCTCAGCACTGCCAGGCCTTATCTCCAGAAAGGAGATTAGGTTTCTGGGGGTTTCCGACGTATGTCTATAGTTGAGGGGAGGATTCGGAGCTGTTCCACTGCCCAGTAGCCACAGATAAAATGTTTGAGGCATTATTCCAACTCCCTGCGGTTGATGTTTACTTTGGCAATAGTTGATTCTGAATAATAGTCTGGGACGCCAACCCAGAATGTGTGGTAGTTGGAGTTGATTAGGAAACAGTTTTCAGACTTTAATTTTCAACCTGTTCCACTCTTCTTATCAGCCTCATTCTGCCCCCACCCACACACCACACACACACACACACACACCTCTTATAGCCGGGACACATTTAGCCGATTATCGGCCATTGGACAGTCTGGCGAGGTCAGTGACGCGAATCGGTTCGGTGTGTCCCGTGCCATCGTCAGTCTGGGGGGCTGTCAGCCTTCATTTTGGCCGACCTGACATGTTCAGTCTCTCAAAATCTGACAAAAATCTTTTAAACTGACCTTTGTCGAGCTGAAATGAAGACAGATTCAGCAACTGCACGGCCTATTTCTCACTTAAAATGTTTTCAGAAACACGTTTCGGTGAACTATTTTAGTACAATATGAGATCGTATTCTGAACGGCCGCCATGACAGTCTGGCTTTGAATTTCCGGAGAAAACAAACCCATGTGACGCGTTCGTCCAATCAGCTGCCGGTTTTCATTTCTTGGGCAACAATACAGAGTAGCGCCGCCTGCTGTTATTGAGATGTATTACGTCTCGTCTCGTCTTTTTGGTCTGTTCTGTGGCACTTTTTGGACCAACACGGGGAGACTGATCATTTCGACTGGCTTTTCTGTCAACGGTCGGCCGTCGGCTATATGTGTAAGCAGCTTTAGTTTGGTTTTCTTTCCGAGACAAACATCTGAAGCAATGCAACAACTGAACCAACCCAAATTGTGGCTTGTTTACTTATCGCAGCCCATGTGCAGAGTGGTGTAAATATAGAAACAGTTGTCTTTTTCGACGTGTACTCCGAACTTCATGCTGTTTCCCCAATCTCCAAGTGCTTCCTTCCTCCCCATCACGAGGGTCTTCATGCTGTTTGATCCGGTCGAGAACAAAAACGGCACGAGGCATCTCTTGACAGAGTGATGGAAATGACGGGGTAAATGGCTGCTACGCTACTTGAAACTTGAAAAGATGAAACTGTCCTCTTTCCCATCTTCCTCTCACTGTTCATTTTGAGGTTTTCAGTTTTTGGATCAAGAGGAATTTCTCAGTTCCTCAAGAATTCTAAATTGAGTGCCTCCTCTCAAGAGGAAGATAGGCTTCTTCCTTTCTGACCCATTTCCAGTCTCCAACATCTCTTCAGAACTGGCAGCCTCCGGATCCAAAGGATGCTGCCTGCCAGTCGTGAGCCAATTCTTTTCCTTTTTTTTCACCAAATATTTCACTTGATGCCTTTTTTTTTTTTTTCGATTGTAACTCAAAATAAACAAAGTACACGTTGGGGTTCATCTTCCTCGGCAGTGTTTTTTTACTTTCGTGACGCTTCCATGCTGCGTCCTCATAACATTCATTCAAATCCTTTGACGAATTGGATAAACAAGCAATTTAGGTACCGGTAATGTTTTAGAGTTGTTTTCAAAAGAAGGCTGTTTGAGGAAAAGTTTTAAAAAGCCACAGTGAAGAAATGGAAGGTGACAAGTTTTTGCTTACATCTTAAAGCCGTGATGAAGCCGGGGTCGACTCTTAGTTTGGAACAGTTTGTTGTTTAAGTGACAGTGATGCCTGAGAGTACACACTAAGGGAATATTGCTGTGCGGTGGGGGGGGGGGGTGGGAAGCAAAATGAGAATGATGGTTAACGTTCGTTATACAACAGCAAATATGTTTTCTGAGAACACAATACCACAAGCAGCTAAAGCATCATACAACTTTTTTTTATGGTTAGGTTAAGGCACTAACAAACACACATTCGATTACTACCGGCTACTAGGCCAACACATTCTCACTCCCATCGCGTAAAATACGGATGCTTTGCCATCTGCCTTTGGCATTGTTATTGGCGCTGAAAGTCTCCTTTAGTGTCATATCTAAATGCGCTTTATCCAGACGCACTTGGTCGGGACTATTTGCGTCACGTACGTTTAACTGACATGTGGCACAAGAACGTGACAGTTAGGTTTAGGAAAAGATCGTGGGTGGGGTTATAAAATGAACGTTTCCATGGCACGCGGGACAAGAACGGGAAACAAACCCTGGTCTCCAGGGGTGAAAGTCCTGTGTTGTTTGACACATCCACCACCCCAACCGACCTCCCTACACGACATTTCGAGCATTCATATTACTCGCTATCGTTGTTGCTCTTAATATTACGTTATCTTAAAGCGTCGCGGAGCTGCTGCAGTGTCCAGTGCGTTCCATACAGTCGCTGAAGGGTGCTTTTTGCATCGTATTTGACGCTCGGAGCCACTGCCCAAACATTTGTATTTTACGAGTTGGGAGTGAGAACGGGTTGACTAGGCTACATAAATCTAGTGCTTCCTATACCAGAAAAAAACATTGCGAGGGAACATATGTTTCCACTCAAAACATAACTGGCAAAGCAAATTAGAAAGGGTTTTCACTTTAAAGTAGGCCTAAGTACAGTCTGCCTGGAAATGATCCTGTAAAGAGAAAAACATTGTAGCTTATACCAAACTTTTTTTATTGGCATGAGTATTTAGACAACTTACAAAACTTATGTAGTATTTGAAATTCTCTTACTTCAGCGAAAGCAGCATGTTGGTAGAGTTGCAACAATTCCTCCATCGAGAGCATCCTTACCAACTGTGTCACAGTTTGGTATGGCAACTGCTCTGCCCATGACCGGAAAGCACTGCAGAGGGTGGTGAAAACTGCCCAACACATCAACGGTTCCTCACTCCCCTCCATCGAGACCAGCCAGGGCACGCAGCATCATCAAAGACTGTTCTCACCCGAACCACAGCCTGTTCACCCCACTCCCATCCGGGAGGCGTCTCAGGTCTCTCCGCACCCGTACCAGCAGGTTCAGAGGAAGCTTCTTTCCTGTGGCTGTCACCCTACTGAACTCTTGCTCTGCATCCCGGTGACAATTTAACCTACTAAGCCCCCACCACCACCACACACACACACAATTTGCACTACCCTACCCTATATTATTCTTACTGCTAGTATAATGTCACTGCTACTGCAATGCACATATCTGTACATGTTGTTCATACATTGTTCATATTACATAGCCATATTTATTCTGCTCTTACTGCAATATATTTCTTGTCCTGCCTATGCACCACCTGTCTATGCTTTGTATATCACATTGCACTTTTCTGCTTTTTTTGCACTTCTGGTGGGACGCAAACTACTGTCTTTGTACTTGTACAATAAAGTTGAATCTAATAATTGCCAGACCTATGTCTACAGCTTTGCGGAGTAAGGTCTGGCCCCTCCAGACATAAACTCCTGGTTAGGAGAAAAAAAAAGGGTCAGGGTTGTTTTCATTTCTTTAAACCAATCACAGTCTTGGGCAGAGCTAATGTCCGGTCCCAAAGACTGAATCCATAAAAAATGGTCTCGGGAAGAATTTACCGACCGCTAAAGAAAATGCCACATACAATATTAAATGAAGGTAACTGTTCACACAATACAGTAACGTGAGCTATTTAAATTAGATGATACATGGTTAAACCTAATTTGCTCTTTCCAGTGTATCAGCGTGTGTATTTTGTCCACAGCAAATCCCCGCCAATTGGTCCCAAAACGTCCCAGTTAGATTTACTTTGTAAATCTTTACAATCATTCCCCAAAAAGAACCAAGCAGGCCTGCCTTGAGGCCCGATCCAAATTTGCCCTTTTTAAGAGTGTAGCTTGCTAGCTCGGAGGTACTGGTTGTTGTTTACAGAGGCGACCGGTGTTTAGAACGGCAACACAAAGAAAGTGAAATGTGAGGGACTATCCGCTGGAACTATCCGGTTAATTAACCGTCGTTGATCCAGACTACACACGCGTAAAACAAAAATAATAGATGCCCAGAAACAAGCAATGTACAACAGGTTTGTGCAGCTAAGAGAGTTTGGTAAATGCAGCTTTGCATACCCATATAAGCAGATGTTATAAAAGAAGTAAGAGACAATTCGTACAAGAATGCAAACATGCTTTAGTGTGAGACTAAAGACTTTCCCTCATTCTTAGTATGTTTCTCACGCTCTCCACAGGAAGGTTGTTGAAAATGAGTTAATCCAGAGGTGGCTAATTTGTCTGAAGCCTGTACCTCCATGCTCAAAGGCCACAGTAACGGCCCCATTCACCATGAACATTCCTCTCATCAAAATCTCTTACATCTTATGGAATCCAACCTGGGCGAGAGCAGCGGGATGTGCCAAGAGAGAAAACCCATCGAAGCAGTTGAGGTTAAACACAGAGAAGAGTGTTGAAAGGCAAACTGAACTCTCGCTCCGCCGGGAGATAAAGGAAAGATGAAATGTTCATAGTTGTCAGCGAATGGCAGCTGTCGTAAGTTTTGAGTTGGGCTTAAAAGTTGCAGTGCGAGGAAAGAAAAGTTGACTCAAATGAATGAAAACAAAACCAGTCATGAGGTTTTTGGCAAACGTGATTCAGAGTTGCATAGTTTTGACAGCTGTTTTCTCTTTCAGAAAGAGGGAAGTTTTCTGCAGCATGACTTTTTTCATGTTGTCAAAGCGCAGTCTCGTATGGTGTGGTATCATTAGAGAGTGCACATCAAAGGCTCCGTCCACACTGCGTATAGTTATGTATGTTATGATATGGATACTTTTAGCAGTTTCTCTTCTTTTTCGACTGATACTGAGGACCAGATTTACATTTTGCATTTGTTTCATCTCGTTTCAGATGCATTCTCGGTCTGGTAGACTTGGAAAAAAGATGCTTGGAAGCACGGTTTACCTCTCTAATTTATGCAAATTTATGTAAGAGAGATTCGTCCAAAAAACAACAGCAGATATGATGAAGTGTGGCTGATTGTGAATTCAGCTGGATTTACTTGCTTCATTTGTGAGGGTCAGTTTTCCGGCTCTGAAAAGCAAGTGCAGATTTGCGTAGGTATATTTAAGGAACGTTGTGGTGGGGAAGATACAATTTAATTCACCTGTATTCTTGCACAAATTACCATAACACTACTGCTGTAATTACATCAGTAAAGTATGCCCAAATGATTTAATTTTTTTTGTTATTTAGAGTTGTGGCTGGTTTTTAGAATGTCATGTATTCATGAGGATTTATAATTTATTTTCTAAGCTTACTTACCTCCGTCAAATCCCACCACTGAACTGCACCTTATAAGGGCAGCCCCAGTCACTGATTGCATAATTACCTGCCACATTAGTAAATCAGATGCTAATTTCACAGAGATTCTGGGAGTAAATTGAATGAAAAGAGCGATGCAAATTTGCCAGGTGCGGTTCAGTGTGTTGCCTGGAGATCATAGGATGCATTTGGCTTCTCAATCCCTTTTATCAAATTTTGTGCAAAACAGCACTAACTGCCACAGTTTTATTTCTTCTGTTCAGGCATGTATTTTGTATGCAGAATAACTTTAAATGCATTTTGTTTAGGATGGCTAAGATTTATTTGGGTCAATAATTCGATTAAAATAATTAAGAAAATCCCCAAAATGTATGCTTACTGTAGATGTTAGTTAGATGTACTGATCATCTCATCTAACTCTTGACAAGAAGAAAAATAAATGTATTTCCCAAAATGTCAAATGAATTCTTAAAACTTATAACAGATTTCTTTCTTTGGCCACTTGGGGGCCGCAGAAACAAATTGTGAACTGTACATCGACATATCTTCACCTTTAAAGTTGATATGGCGAACTCGTTAGCAAACACTTGCTTATGTTACAGACTAGCATTATCATTAATTTGGAGTCATGTTTCTTTCCACCTGGCAAATGTAAACTTCTAATATTAACTCTCCTTTTATCTCTATGTTTGGTCTCCACCAACTCCTGAGGGAAATATTTGGCTGTTTAGCTTCTGAATGCTCCACTGTGTTTACCAGCTTGTCTCTACCTATGTCTGTCTGCTGTTTGGGGGTGAATAGGTAGTGTACAGTTTTTTTAAAGCTTTGAAGCTGAAAACAGCTGCCTGCTGCGGCAGACCATCCTCACATAGAAAACGACCATATAAATCGACTGTGTGTAGTGGAGGATAAGCCCCACTATGTAGGGGTGTTATAGTTCTGCTCTGAACGACTGGAAGAGTACAAGATTTGGGTCTGTACTTCCCAGCGCAATTGGCCCCAGTACCTAATTCAATAAGTATGTTGTAACCTATCTGGCTGATCTCCCTGATCAACGTGGAGCAATGAAAGTATGGTAGGATGGGCTTCAGGACTTGTATCTCTAACACGGTGACCACCTGAAGTGTGATGTGCTCCTAAACCGAACTTAAGGTCTGCACAATCTTCCCCCCTGTATCCTATACCTAGCTAGATAGGTGGGACGCCCCTACTCCAGAGCAATATAAACCAAATATAATTTACAATTTACAATAACAACTTGGTAGATATCTCAACAAATTTATTTATTGATTGACCCTTTTAACTGTTGTAAATCAAACCTAGTCCGTTAAAATTTGACCAGTTTCAACTCTGCTATTGCAGGAATTACTCCCAATTTTTTTTTACATAAAACCAAATAAGGTTCAATGTGACAGAAAAAAATATACTTAAAAAAAAAATATTTCTCACTGTAGACAATCCCTAACTGTTTTTAACCGATATTCCACAGAGGAAAATAAACACCAGTTTGAAAGTCAACAAAAACCAAAGCACAGTTTCGGTAAATTATTGACAGTTTAACAGAGCATGCTAATTACCCTTAAATGTCCAGCAATCAATAACTTCAACCAGAATCACTTTAGATTACACTCACTGTCCCTCCAAAGGTGCAGCTTTGAGTCCGCTGAAGATTGCTCCCAGAGTCTATTGTCCGTGACAGAGCCTAACTGGCCGCTGAGTAAGATTTGACAACGCTCCTTTCCCGACTCTAACCTTTCGCCATCAAGGCCACACGGGAGGCGGCTGACATCAAACGACTCCGTCGCTACTGCTAATAGCTTCGCCGACCTTCGTTCAGCTGAGGCAAAGTGTCTTAATCGACGCAAACAGATTCGGCCCTTACTTAAAGCCTAGCTAGTAACTCCAACTTGTTGTCCGTCCCTCACACGATAGTTTGGTTATTTTTTTAATTCTGTTCAAGCGAGAGTGGGGCTCTCCAGTCAACTTCTGCGTAACTTTCCTTTCGCCCCACCACTCCACACACTTTCTTACTGTTTTCACCCCACCCCCTCACACCGGATAGGCTATCTTGACCTTAACTCTCTACTACTGATAGGGTGATACATCCGTCACAAGTGATGTGGGGCATTAACTATCTGTACCGTTACATGTGCAAGTAGCTCATAACGACCATAGACAGTATAATGGACCAACAGACCCCGTTGCTCTGGACGGAGACCAGTGAAGGCTATTAGAAGCACTTTTCCGGTGATGGCCAGCTTTACTGCGCAGCCTCCAACTGAGAGAGACAACGTAAATGTGACGTGAGCAACGTGTCTGAAAGTTCTAAGTCTTCTGGTAGCTGTGCCAAGAGAAATCTCAATCATTCCCAATCTTACAGAGAAGGAGAGTGTAGGTATATGTAAGGAGATAACATGGGCACAGGCTAATTATTGCTAACTAAAATGCTAGTTAACATTAGTAATTAATCCTAAACAGCTCACGTAAGTCGAAACTGCCTGCAAGCTTATAAAAAAAAAAAAAAAAAAAACCTGTACTAGTTACCTTTAGTATTAAAAATTAAGCGAAAGCTTACCCCCTTGATAACGACCAGTATTTACGTTTGTTGTTACTCTAACCTGGCAGTAATGATGACAAATTCTGTGTTAGCGGGAAGGTTGGGGTGGTGGATGGGTCAAACAAACAGGATTTTCAGTCAAGAGAGAGGGGTTTGTGTCCCGTGTGAAACCAAAAGTCAATAGTCCCTTTTTTAAATTAACCGAATTTTACGGACCTTTGTCCGTGACGCAATGACTTCCGTGACGCAGTTACCTCCTTTTTAGTAGTTTCTATGTGACTCATTTTAAGCCAATCCCTGAAATTAACTACAACATTAACAACATTAACTATGTGTAAAAAACTGTGCCCGATATGTTAAATAAAACGGTGACATGATTAAAACTGCCACTGCGGCCATGTGTTACAATCATGTGTTTAAAATGGCCACCGTGAGGCAGTAAATAGAGTTATACTGTATGTCCTTTTGGGAGTAAATGGCAATCGACTTATTCTGTCATTTAGGAGGGTTGGCTGCATCTGTAAACCAGGCTGTGAGAGTGAACCAAAACAGTAAAGTTAAACAGCGAGCTGAAACTCACTATAAAACTTTATGATGCCGAGTGGAGCTGCAGATTGAGGTGATATTTAGGGTCATCACTACGAGTGACCCCTTTCACATTGTTACATTGTTTTCACATTGTCATTTGACACATTTATATAAAAAAATTGATTATAGCCATCTTAGGGTTTGAATCCAACTTTGACACATGTGACATACAAACACATAGCAGAAAGTCAACAGAAATCTTTCCTGAATATCTTACTTCTTTGGGGCTAGACTTTGCCCGCCACTTTTCTGTTTCTCTTTTTTCTCGCTGGTGATTGTGCGGTGCATACAGGCAGCACTAACTGTTAACCAGACTGGAAGTGAATATACATTTTTGGAAAGAAATGGAAAGCGCTTTTGGCTTTCATGCTAACAGTGGGGATCTAGTTGTCATAAAAAAGGAATTAAACAGTAATGAGTCTTTGTTTGAATTTTATCTTTTGCTGCAGGTTTACTTTGCATTCATCTGCAGTTATTGCTTCGTTAATCTGAAATGAGCTTGTCTCAAATATATCCTGATTAAAGCCAACAAGACAGGGGATCTTTCCCGTGTACTCGGCGGCTGTCACCAGTTAAAGTCCTCTCTCAAGCCAGTGAATGTATTCATTTGTGCTTCAGCCATAATCTACTTGTAGCCCACTGTAAGCTTGAATGAAAGACAGTCTCAGAGGGGGACGCTGGCCTGCTTCCAGTCAGAACACCACTGTCAGACGAGCTGGGATTTGAATCGGTGATCATTAGGAGTAGTGAGTGAGGATGATTCCCAGGCAGGAAACAGTGTCTAATGGAATTGAGTGGTGACTGCGGCCCTGTGGGAGATTATGCCACAGTCTGTCCGTAATGAGCAGCGTAATGGCACGATTACAGCAGCACTTAATGACTCAGAAACAGCCACCACTGTCAGTGTGTGGACACCCTCTACTGTATGTTCCATCTCTTAGCTCATTAGCTGAAGCCCTGCACAATTTAAAAGCAGTCATATTGACAAGAGTCATTGGCTATCTGTTTCTGACTGTATGTATTTATTCTGTCATTTTCTGTCTAAAAGCCCAGTTTTGTACAGATTTAAAACAGTGAAATGTTGGTGCAAAATCACATGCTTTTGCAAAGCGTCCAACTTTGGTGTACTTCGACACACAAATTCATGGCATGACAAATTGCAAAGCATTGAATGAAGAGACCTTTGTGGAAAAAGAGACCCAAAGACTTGTTGGATGTATGTCAGTCACGAGGCCTCTGAGGCCATCAGGAAGGGAAACCATACCACAGGTCTGTGTACCCTGATTCACTGTTAGATTATGAGGTTGATAAATAATGCTAAATCATATCTTAATTTATTGTGCACCATATCTGAGAGGAATGTAGGTTATGTAATTCCACCTGAAACTCTCCTAGTTACTGTCATTAGCACTAGAGTTTAGATTCTCTGCCCGAGCCCGAGCCCGACCCGACCCTCGGGTTATTTTCCACCACTATCCTCAGGCCGGGCCAGGCCCTTGATCAATCATTAGCCTACTTTATTAGCCTAATTGGGTGGGGAGAAAGCTATGCCATAATCAGAAATAGGCCAAAGTAACAAATGTGTACAAAAAGTCACACAAGTTAGGCTACAGTTACAAGATGCAACAGGTGTCATGCGCGGAGTCTCCTCTCGCACACATCACACCGGGCCTGCTGTGCTATATTGTGGAGCTTAAGTGCAACATGGAGCTTGAAGATGTAAAGAAAAACAGAAAAACAGGAGAATTAACTTTGAGCAAGTTTGGAGGAAAATCGGAGGTACGGAACCATTTTAAACAAGTCATGGGCAGTGACAACATATGTGTTGGCTTTGTCGAGTGCACGCTGCTCACCTATGACAGCAAAAAAACGGGGACTTTGACAATGAACAGACACATGTAGCAGACTTGCCATGGCAGAAAAGATGATAGTGAGCCTTCAATGTCCTCTTTTGTTACTTCTCCAAGCATACCCCTGAGGGCGAGGCAAGCACTCACAGAGAAATGCGTTTTTTTTTATTTTTACGTTTATTCAATCGGATCCATTTTCGATCCATTCCATTCTGAATAAACAAACAACGCAGTTTACATGCTTCGTCCTTGTTGCATTATTCATTAAGATAATTCTAAACAGATTTCTGCAGTTCAAACAACTCGGAACTGTAGTTGAGAACGTCAGTTATAACAGCCCACGTATTAAAGTGTTGGGTTTAAATCATAATTCCAGTTAAGGTGTGGGGCCAGGACACAACGTGCACGGGCTCGGGTTGGGTCGGGCTTGATCTTTTGGGCCCGATCTAAGCTCTAATTAGCACACAGGCATGTATTGAGGGTATCATTAATGCATAACATCTATTGTTGTACTAAAATACATAACTCAATACATCGAAGTAGACGGCTTAATCAAAAAAATTATCCTAATCAGTTTTTATGTAACAAATAACACCCTTTAGTTTAATTATTTCTTCTACTTTAATGGCAGTCATCATTATTAGAGATTAGATGTTGCTTTTATGCAGCTCAAATACAGCTGTGTGTGTTATTAATGGTAAGATTAAGCCCATATTGCCTTTTAAATGTGGCAGCAGCTCTCCGGGGAAATCCACTTGACAGAATTCTGCTCGACACAGCTAACAGGATCGGATGTTATGTCAAGCAAAGGTGCAATTTTCATTAACCTCCAGCGGTGCTGCGATTTGAATATGCCAGCCCAGCAATTAGTTGATTGTGACTGATTGACAAAGTCACTGCTTTCCAGCTCTGATGACAGAGAAGAGAACAAGTTTATCTGAGTTCAGGCCTTTCCACGTGCCCCTTTAACAATCCAACCCTCTGACTTCCTCTGTTGTAGAGTACTGTTCTCACAAGGTCTCTGAAAGCTCTGGAAAGTGAAGACAGACTTAACCCTTTATAAGGCACTCATCGAAATCTATGGAAATTCTAAATTGTAACCTCAAAAAGCTAATGGGGGATGGCACAGGACATAAAAAAAAAACTTATCAATATTTTTCATGTTTGCATTGCAAATCAAGGTCAATGAAGTTACCATATATGAGCACTTGCCCGTCTAGGGTGAACAAAAATTACCCAGAGTGAATTTTAAAAATGATGAGAAAAACACACACAAACTGCAAGGAAATTTATTTAGAGACATCTCTGTCTTGAGGTAGGCTACTGATACTGGCTTGACATGTCATACAAGAAAAACACTTAAATCAACTTACCATGTTTAGTTATGATGTTAACTCACAAATTATTTGGTTGAATAGTCGTGTTAAAAATTTGAGATTGTTATTTGCATAGCATTTCTAAAAATCAGAGTTGGCTTAATATTGACTTAAAAGCATAATCCTTTTTTCCTTTTTAGAAGACAACGATGTGGCAGATCCCGACTTCCTTCCACGCACCCACAACCTGGACATTGATGGCCCTTCTGCCAAAAGGAAGTGCATGCGGCCTGCAGTGGAGGTGCTTCTAGATGAGGACCTGGATGAAAATGAGGACCTGGGCGAAAATGATGACAATCAAGAAACGGCACCAACGGCAAAGAGGCCCACCAACAAAAGGGAGCCAGAACCCCGGGAACCCTCTGGAAGAAGGTTGACCTGGACAACCCACAAATGACTTCATCCAAAGTCCATTTGATTATTTCAGCAGGTACTTCAGTCACGAAGTAATCTCGCACATAACATATCAAACCAACTTATATGCAACCCAGATGAACATCAACATCACCTTTGCCACCACTGATGATGATATTATGAACTTTGTGGCTCATAATTTCATCCTCAGTGGTGGCAAAGGTGGTTTGATATGTTATGTGCGAGATTACTTATTACAACTAAAGTACCTGCTGAATTAATCAAATGGACTTTGGATGAAGTCAGGGGGAATGTGCAGGTATTCAGGCAGGTGTGGGTTGTCCAGGTCAACCTTCTTCTAGAGGGTTCGCTGGGGTTCTGGCTTCCTTTTGTTGGTGGGCCTCTTTGCTGTTTGTGCCGGCTCTTGATTGTCATCATTTTCGCCCAGGTCCTATAGAAGCACCTCCGCTACAGGCCGCATGCACTTCCTTTTGGCAGAAGGGCCATCAACGTCCAGGTTGTGTGCATGGAAGGAAGTCGGGATCTGCCACATTCTTCTTCCTCTGAGCTATCATCAGCACTGGCAGGGTTTACGGGAACAACAACAGTATCGCTCTCCCCATAAAAGAGCCGAGCAGACAGCTGCAAAAGGAATATGCTTTTAAGTCAATATTAAGCCAACTCTGATTTATTTGTTAAAGAAAACAGTAACAGTGTAATGTAGATCTACTGGAAAAAAAAGAGTATTGACATAGAAAATATAAAAACAGAAAAATCAATTATAATTACTGGTAGCACCACTTATATTTACTCATAATTGTGTTTTATCACAAACCAATATTGTGTAATTAAAATCAATTCACACAGTACTAGGCCTCACACTACCAATAAGCCCCTGTGTATGCCAAAAAAACATTCATTCATAAGGCATATGTCTAAAAATGGACGCTTGTTCCACTCATGCTAGTCTTAGGTGAACGGGGCATATGATCAAATATGGCACATTTAGCTTTCAGCCAAACATTAAGCTAATTTTTAAAAATGCTGTGCAAATAACAACAATCTCAATCTTTAACACAACTATTCAACCAAATAATTTGTGAGTTACATCAACTTACCATGTTTAGTTATGATGTTATTACCATAGCTGTGGGAGAAGCCAGGTTAAAAAAAAGCAATATTTATGATTTCTGCAAGATGGCTGTGTTTTAGGTGCTCCAGGCCACTGCTGATTGGTCAGATGCCATGATGTCAATATCTTTCAGATCGCTTGATCTCCCCTGATTGGCTGAGAGAAAACCACATGACTCCACAACTCCAAATGAAGGAAAGGGGAGGGCATTTTGAATGTGTGCGGAAGTGACTAAATATGGTTACTTGCCCAATAAAGGACCTGCAGGTTCAGCAGTCAAACTCTAAGTATAACTATTTACATAATACGCTTGCATACAATGTAATAACTTGTTACATTATGTGCAAAAGTTATATTATGTGCAAAAGTTACATTATTCACTCACCATTTTTATATTATTAAATTATAGGCAGAATATCTAATTACATCAGTTACTTCTTTATTATATTATGCACAGTTATTACATTATGAGATCTACAATGCTTCAGGCTTGATATTTTTCATGAAATGTATTCATTGGTAAAGTTGACTTATCTTTTGGGAGTTAAAGGAAATATGAGTGTGTTTAATGGATGATTTACAGTATATGAAACAAAATGCTGAACAAATCAACTGTTGAAATATGGAATATCAAAATAGTGAATATCAGTTAAATATTTATAGAGAATATCAATATACATATACATATACAGCATATATGTCTGAATACCCTTTGACAACTTTTCATTATGTTGTATTTGTCTGTCACAGGTCAAATGTAAAAATATAGGCTTCTTCACTCCACTTAACTACCACAGTCAGCTACATTAAAATACATTGCAGCATGCTCCACCAGTTATTAGACATATCAATATCTTAAAAACAGTAAAGAAGATGCACAATTTCAGTGAATGTGTGCATTCATTCAACTATGCAAGAGCAGCAGTTTTTACATTAAATTATATAGGTTAAAAGTAAATGATAGGTTAAGTTATGGTTTAGTTTATAACCTGAATATTGACTCACTGCAAAGAAAACAATTACAATCAGGGATAAAATAAAATGAAATCAAATGGAAAACCAGATGAAATTAAAATAATAACATTGAGCACACAAAAACAATTAATTAACAGTTAACAAATGTGCCTTTGTTGGGCATATAATAGATGTGTATGGACTGCAAAAATAATACTAGCTCAGTAAAAGGGCTGACCGACTAAGGAATGTTTGATATTTAAAAGAGAGTGCATCTATCTACGTCATTCTTTATCTCTCACTTTGCTGTTTCTAGAAAACTGAATATTTGCTATGAATAGGTGAATCACTGCACAGTGAATGAATTTGGGAAATGAATAGTCTATATCCACGACGTTCAACTTCCAGGATTGCTCCAATGCCGCCGGATATTGAACCAGACGTCACTCTTTTCGGCCAGATGTCCGTTACCTTCCGCTTTCTTTGTGTTGGGATTTTAAACTCCGGTGGATTTCTGAGGACTATGGTTAACTGCTCCTCAGATCTCTGCAGGGTAAATCCAGACAGCTAGCTAGACTATCTGTCCAATCTGAGTTTTCTGTTTCACGACTAAAACAACCTTTGAACGTACACATGTTCCACCAAAACAAGTTCCTTCCCGAGTCTATTTTGCAGAGGCAGCGTGCCTCCGCCTGGCTCTTAGCGCCACCCAAGACGATTGTGATTGGTTTAAAGAAATGCCAAAAAAACAGAGCACCTTTTTCTCCCATCCCGGAATGCTGTGTGGACTAGCCAGACCCTCCTTTGCTGCGCTGTGGAGGAAGGTCTGGCAATGCGAGACTAGGAAATGAAGGATGCATTGCTCTGCTCATAAAGGTGGCACCAGGTCTGGGACCAGAGATTGTGGGTAAAATGCATGCGCTTTGTGCTGCATGGCAACAGCATGTCATAGAATAAAGAAAAGGGCCCCACTGACAGATACTCCACTTTCAAATCTGTTTGTAGGAAAGCGATAATGATTGGTCTGAAGATTCTGGCAGAAGATATTTATCATGCTGATAAGTTTCATCAATGGACTGAAATGCGGCGTGAAGTAGCTCATCAGACGAACCTGCTTGAGCTCTCCCTGGGCGGTCACTCTCTCAATGAACTCCTCAGTCAGAAGCAATTGAGTGTATGCATCACATGCAGCTTCGAGGGGATGTAGGGCCTGATGGGTTATGATTTGCATACACGTTTTTGCACACTTTCTCGCAATAAGGGACGTGGTCTAAATATAGAACCTCTACCTTCCATAGTGAAAAAAAGAAAGGAGAACCTGCTTTAAACTCCAGTCCATTTATATTCGAGACATTCAATGGCGCAATAGGTTGTAGAGGAATCCGGTCTGACATTTTAATACACAGCCTGCTTTTCAATTCTCTCCTGTAGCCATTTTTTTCTCGGGCAATTCACCAGACTTTATATTGTGCTCCTGCGCCTCTAACACGGCACCTGATCGATATGTTATTGCAGCATTGTCAGGGACATATCTGCCATTTAGATTCCAGCCGGGCAGCCTGACATTCCTCTCCCCTTGCCACAGTGGGGCCTGGTCGGCTGAGCTTTTTTTCAAAAATTGGAAATCTCTGGAGGTGACATCACAGGCGTATTAAAAAAGCTACAGCCTTGTTTTCCAAAGGCTGTCACCAGTATCACGCGGGCGAAGATTTGCTGCAGGGGCAGAAAAGGTGAGGTCACGGAGTTGGCGTCCGTTCTCTCTGGGAACAAAAGAGTGAACACAGCATTAAAAATCCTTTAATTTGTTAATTGCAGCAAACGATTTCCCCAGCCAATTATCCAAATGCCACGGTGAAACATTGCAAGACTTTCCTGAAAGTGCTTGGTATCATGCTTCATGCATTGGTAATAGCAAAATAGGGAGTGCAAATTGCCTCTTCTTTTTTTCTCCTTCCCTCTCAGAGTTTTCAAATTGTTCAAGCTGCCTTTCCCATTTATCTTAAATGCCCGCTGATCCCCTATTGTGTATTGTGATCTGTCTGTATGAGCAGGAAAGCAGACATTATGGCATGCTGGGAGAAATTACACAGTGATGTAAAATGCAGTTATGCTGTTGCTGTTGTTGGAAGCCATTATACTGTAATATGATACATGTATTATTTTTCTCTGAGCCATATTTATATATAATCAACTGCATTCATCCAAGAGCTGCCCAGATTAATCCGATACAATTGCTCCTTTTTCCTCTAAGATGTGGAAAATGTAATACCTTTATACCTCATCTTTTTATCGTGATAGTGGATCATTGTTAAATGCTGAAAATTGTTTCCAAAATTGCTGAAAGTGAACCCGTTTGTATCTCTCTTTAGTCTGTTGTCAGACGTTCTCTCAACATCTACGCCAGTTTTTTTCTTCCCTCTTTTTCATTGCACCCTGTGGTGTCAAGGGCTCCCACAGTCACATTAGCTTAGCACAAGTCTTGTGATCTATCTCCTCGTTTTAAAATAAACAATTCTGAGACAGTTTCAGGTTGGGAGAGAAAACGTTCTTAAATCAGCAATAAGAAGATCTGCATTGTTGTTTACGCAGCGGGATTGACAGCGCTTAGATTGGGAAAATGTCTCATTTTTGATGGGCATCATTTTTCCTCCTGCTGCTCTCCCTCAAAGCTTTGCACATGCACTTTGTGGGATCCCCCCACCACCTGTCCTCTCCCCTGCAGGTCAAACTAATTCTGCATTTGTTATATTTGAGGAAATTGCTGGCGGATTGGAGGTAAAGTGCTTGTAGCAGGAGATCAAGAATGTGATCCTGAGGGCCGAGGGTAGTGCCTGAATACAAAGGAGATTGCGGCGTCCTGTTGACTCAAAATTTGAGATTTTAGTGTTTGTCCTATTAATCCCCGATGCCGATAACCTATGATCTGTGCCAACTCCAGCCTCCTTATCGAGGGCTTTGTAGATATTAATCTTCACGATGTCTGTCGGTGTTGTTGTCACATTAAAGAGAGCAACAGGATATGTTAAAGTAATCTCTCTGCAAAGGCTGAATTGGGGGAAAAAAACCCTGCGTATCAGAGTAATGACACAGAACAGATGCAGTATGAGAGGATTATCCTTTTGTTTTAGGTTTCTTTATGTCTACTGGACATGTTTACATGCTTATAAATGTACACTATCATCACTATCTATATTGCAAAAATGAGCATTAAGGATAATTCATAATACTCCCCTACAGAGAAGTTAGAACACACAAATTCACTATTCTTAGAATCAAAAGCATTGGAATTCACTGATCTGGTTCATTTTTAAATGGTACAAATAATGTATAAAGCAATAAACAACCTACTCCCTGGCAATATTAAAAAAAGATTTTAATAGAGGTGGGAGATATAATTTGAGGGGGTGTTCAATTTCGAAACATCTTTGCGTCCGTACAACGCTAACTACTTTTTGTATTTCTATATGTGGAGTGAAGTACATCGCTAAAGCAATGTCCAAGCATGACTCAGTTCAAAAAGCAATACAAAAATATGATTTTCACAAGTTATAGGGAGGAGGGAGGGTCTTGACCAGAGGCCTGTACTACGAAGCAAGATCTGGCGTTAACGAGGTAACTTCAGGTTCAACCCAGGGTTTTCTGTATCACGACGGTGGATCACTTATTACCGGGTTAAATCGCCGTGGTAACTTATGCTGAACACCGAACCTGCTCGAGAACAGGTTATGTTGGAGATTAGAGATCAACCGGTGTAAAAGCCCCACCTACCGACCAATCAATCGATTGATAACGGCGTTCTTAGAAGATCCGGTGGTGCTCGGTGCACGGAGAGAGAGAGAGAGAGAGAGAGGTGTGCTCAGAAAAGTTAAAACATTTAGAGACCGACAACCCCGTTAACATTCCCTGATGGGTATTTTTATGAAAGATATAGATTTACGTTAGCTTGAACAGCTAACCGGCTAACTCATAGCCGCGTGGGGCTGCAACCAGCTCCACGACCCGCCATCTTGGATCTCGGTCCGCCTCTTGATATCGCGTGGCTTAGCTACCCCCGCGGTCTCGTCACCTCCACCCTCCTCCTCACACACTCACCCACACACCCACACACACACACACACACACACACACAGTTGTAAATGGCACAAATAAAAATTGTAGTTCTAACAAGTATATAGGTTTATTGATTGAAGAACTATTGATTGACAATTGATAATTTGGAAGTTAAATAAATTCTGTAAAATAATATATAAAATTATACTTTAAAGAGCAGTTGTTTGTGATTATTGGTGTATCTATAGTAATAACTGCTGGTTAAACAGGTCAGTGCTCAAATTTCACCCTTCTTTGTTCCTTTCAAAGATACCAGATAAATGAATCAAATTAATTAAGATCTGTATTTTAAAGGGAACACCACCTATGAGACCGTTTTCACAGCTCAGTTATTGATCCCTGATTCCAGGGTGGTGCCCCATTTTGATTGTTTGTCAATTTGGTAAAGTTATTAATACACATATTCACAACTTTATTAATATTGATAAACATCTTTGATAATATGCCAATAATTTAATCTGTACCCCTACCAATTCCCAACATGTATTTTTTTTTACGTGTTTGAAATAAAGCCTTCATTCATTCATTCATTCATTCAATAATCATGTAAAGCCAGAGGTGTTTTTCTTTTAACTGTTTAAACCATACTTTTATTCTCTAAAAACATATATAAAATTTATTTTAGAGTGCTTATCACCATTTTAAAAGCAATGCTCAACCGGAAGCAGAGGGTTAGAAAGAGCATGTAGTTAATTAAACTGCATCAACTTTGGATTTCTGTTAGAAAACTGTGGGACTCAGGCATCGTGGAGCATTTCTGATACTTCGCACCCTCGGAGCGCTCTCTCACTCTCTCTCTCTCTCTCTGCTCTACCATCTGTAATAAGCTAAGCAGTGGAGTGTAAGCAGCTTCTTAGATAATGAGGCACAATACCCCAGGGAGTCAAGCTGGGCCCACAACTTCAATATATCATTTCTTCATCCTGAAAATGAAAGCAATCAGAATGGAGAGACTGAACACAGAGATACATGCGGCTCGAGATTCAAGAGGAGCCTCCTATCGCTGTTCTGATCTGTAGCCGCTGTCCGCAAACATGACTGAGAAAAACGACCTAATAGCGCAAATGCTTTTTGGTATATTGGTATAGCCCAATTGAGGGATACAAATGCTTTTGAGTCTGGCAGATCCAGCCGGTTTTAAAACAAAAGTGCTTCAAGAGGCCCCCAAACCACAGAGCATCAATATTTCATTACATGCTGTACCAAGTAATGATAGTCACATTTGTGCGTCTACCACTTTACAAATAGCACTAAATGCATTTGGAAAAGTCCTTAGCTGCAATGCATTGCAGATACAGTACATAAATGCTATAGTTTATTTTTACGGTTGGAGGTAGCGACTTGGCAGTCTACACCTGGGAGCCGAGACCTCTCCAGCATTTCTTGGAGGATATCTCCATAATAGCCTCATTATTCAACTGTGAGCCCAGGCACACTCAGGCTGAAGTAATGAGCCCCTCACTAGTTGCTGAGTATCACCTTTTTGCAAGAGGTTGCATGGAGAATGCATCCTGATTAGAAGTGCTGTTTAGCCATTTTGAAGCAGAAATGCAGTAAAGGTCATGATCTTCATTTCAATTTTTTTTTCTTTCCATTAAAATCATGACGAGGTGATTCAAGAACAATTGCTGTAAACGTTCCAGCCAGGGACTAAAACGCATTGTAAATAATTCAAGCAATGGTTCACCAATGTGTGTAGCTGGGAGTCTTATACTCTCATTCAGGGGCGGATTGGCCATCTGCGAGAAGCCGCTGCTGACGGGCGCAGAGCTTCACCTGAGCTCTGACTTCTGTCTGTCCGCGTGGTCGTCTGACGGCATCAGTATTACATTGACACAGTTTCATTACCGGTTAAAAACGTCTCGTCGCGTTAAATAGTAGTCTAATTTGTTGATGCGAAGTGTAGGCCTATAGGAGTACACATGAAAACCCTGAACAAGCAGCGTCGCTCTGCTCCGTCTTTCTGCTGTGCCCCATTCACCTAGTGTTTAGTTTTACTATATGAAGGTTAAACTCTGCGATTAATCCGCGGTTCACATG